>NC_048902.1:10164308-10188077 GCF_011077185.1 Oxyura jamaicensis
CCCGCCCGCCCGCTGCCGCTCCCGGCGCCGCCGCGCCTCGGCCGCCTCAGCGCCAACAAAGGGACGCGGCCGCCCCGCTCCGTCACCGCGCGCCGCGCACGCACGGCACGGCACGGCGCCGCACGGCACGGCACGTCACGCCGCCGCGCCTCAGGCGCCGCGCCTGCGCGGCCGCCGCCATCTCCCTTCGCCCCGCCGGGAGCCATCTTGAGTGCGCGCCGCTCCCCGCCCGCTTCCTTCCCGCCCCGCGCGCCGCCGCCATCTTGAGTGCGGCGCGGGCGCCATGCTGAGCGTGGCGCCCCGCTCAGCCGCGGGGTTAGGGGGGCTGCAGCGCCGGGGTTGTTGGTGCTGTTGGTCGTTGTGGGGGCTGTGTGGTGAGAGGGCTGTGATGGGGGGATGTGAGGGGAGTGTGGAGGAAAGAAGCGTAAGGGAAATAGGAGAGAAATGTGGAGGGGAAATGGGAGAGAAATGCCAGAGAAATGTGAAGGAAAGAAGTGTGAGGGAAGTAGGAGAGAAATGGCAAATGGGAGAGAAATCCCAGATAAATGTGAAGGGAAGAAGCATGAGGGAAATAGGAGAGAAATGTAAAGGGAAAATGTGAGAGAAATCCCAGAGAAATGTGAAGAAAAGTGTGAGGGAAATGTGAGAGAAATGTACAGGGAAAACATGAGAGAAATCCCAGAGAGATGTGAGGAAAATGTGAATGAAAGTAACATGAGGAAAATGACAGGGAAATATAAGGGAAATGTGAAGGAAAAATGTGAGGGGAAATAAGAGAGTAACGTAGAGGGAAAATGTGAGAGAAATTGCAGGGAAATGTGAAGGAAGGAAGCATGAGGGAAATATGAGAAAAAAATAAAATGTGAGAGAAATCCCAGAGAAATGTGAAAGAAAGAAGTGTGAAGGAAATATGAGACAAATGTGAATAGAAAATGTGAGGGAAATTCCAGAGAAAGGTGAAGGAAAGAAACATGAGTGAAATGTGAAGGAAAAAAGTCTGAGGGAAATATGAGAAAAATATAAAGGGAAAACATGAGAGAAATCCCAAAGAAACGTGAAGGAAAGAAGTGTGAGGGAAATAGGAGAGAAATGTGAAGGGAAAATTGAGGGAAATCTCACGGAAATGTGAAGGGGAAAAAAATGAGGGAAATGTGAAGAAAAAAAGTGTGAGGGAAATATGAGAGAAAGGTAAAGAGAAAATGTGAGGGAAATGACAGGGAAATGTGAGGGAAATGACAGGGAAATATAAGGGAAATGCAAAGAAAATAAGTGTGAGGGAAATATGAGAGAAATTTAAAGGGAAAATGTGGGAGAAATCCCAGAGATATGTGAAGCAAAGAAGTGTGAGGGAAGTGACAGGATAATGTGAGGAAATGTGAAGGGAAAAATAAATAAATAAATAAAAAACATGAGGGAAATGACAGGGAAATATGAAGGAAAGATGTGTGAGGGAAATAGGAGAGAAATTTAAAGGAAAGAAATGGGAAGGAAATCCCAGGGAAACATGAGGGAAGTGTAAAGGAAAGCAGTGTGAGGGAAATAACAGGGAAGTAGGAGGGAAACCTGAAGGAAGGAAACGTGTGGGGAATCTGTGGGAAATTACAGGAAAATGTGAAGAAAGGTGAAAGAAAATAGGTTTGGTGAGGTGCTGGTACCAGTATGGGTATGTGGGCTTGGCCCTGACCCCTCTGATGCCTCACAGGTTTCTGTTGATGCAGATGTTGCCCAAACACAGCAGCCCCTCACCAGTCAGGGTTTATCAGATCCCTCCATCTCTGTATTTCCGAGGGCTGTTTCCAGTGTCCCAGGAAGAACCTGGGCAACAGTGATTAGAAGCAGTGGATTTCTACACACAACTCGTGTTTTCCAAGGAGAGCAGGTCCACACACATCTCCCAAGGAAAACTGACTTCACGTGGGCCACGCAGGTCATTCAGCCTTTGGGAAAGATCGTGCAGCAGCAGGCATGCAGACACCGTTCAAGTGTGGAACAGCAACATCCGCCCATGGACAAAGGGAGAGGCAATCCAGCCTCTGTGCCACTTGTTTTGCCCTGATTCCCAGCCACAAAGCCTTGGGTGACCCCAGCTTGCCAGGCGGCATCTCTGCTCCAGCTTTGCTTTCTGGTCAGCAGTGATAAAAACAGTCAGTTTTTCACAGTTGTGCTGGGCATGATTCCCTTTCTTCAGTGGGCTGCATAACCCAAAAAAAAGCTCCTTGCAGGGCAGGTACTATAAAGAGGCAGCCATGTCTAGTGCTGTTTATTATTTAATCTGGCATTTTGCAGGGGGGCAGAGTATGCGCTAGCGGCTTTGTAACGTGCTCACAAACAGACCTTTCCCTTCTGCAAACAGCTGGGGCTGAGCCTGCCGTTCGAGAATGCTCTGGGCAGGTCAGGGACGTAGGGCCAGCACTGCTCTCAGGTGCCCCTGTCCCTGCTGGGGCCTCTCTTGGACGCTGTCACGGAGGGCAGACACCGAGCTGGACGCCAGGCTGTGGGTCTGGGGTGCGGCAGGGGTTGAGCGCCCTTTGCCCCCCACGTCACACAGTGCCCTGACCGCTCAGCTTGCACCCCACCCGCCAGCTTTCTCCACCGCCGCCTGCCTTTGCAGCAGCACGGCCAGGGCAGCTCTGTTTCCAATATCAGACGTGCTCGGCCTGGTACAGCTGAGGGACGGGGGAGGCGAGCTGGGCTTATTGTTTGCAGCCGTTTGGGGAGCACGAGGGACTCCGGTTGGCTTGGTAACAGGCTGTAGCCTGGCCCAGAGGAGAGCCAGCTGATACCGTATCCTCCATTGCTATTCACTGCGGATGTGAGGAGACTGCACAGCCCCGGGAGGACTCCAGGGCTACCTTCTCCACCGCCAGGCACTAATCCTCTGCTTCCTCGTGCCCTGGGGGTTCATTTCTACCTGGGTGAAGCAGGTCATGCTGATGTGGTAACATAATTCGCCCACTTTGCCTGGATGAAAATGACCCTGTGCCCGGAGGGCGGGGGAGACTCAGCCTCGCAGTATGCAGCGTAGGTGTGACGAGTTTCGTCAGCTCTTTGGGACAGGAGTCACCACGGCGCTTTGTGTTTGTGCAGCACCTGGCACAGCGGGATCCTGCTTCCTGCTTGTGCTTCCGCTGTCCTAATGCAGCACAAACAACAAATACCTTATGAAACAGGCAGTGGCACTTGCAGAAAATTAGAAGCTGCCGCCCAAAAGCTGCAGGGGTGTTTATTTGCTGATGGAGCACGTAAAGTGTAATGATGGCCACAGTGTCAGGGGCTGAAGCTCAGGGTGAGGCAGGTAGGCGCCTTTGGGGATCCAAGCAGATGAGGTGTCTGATTTCCTGGGTAGATGCTCTGGAAGCCTTGCTGGGTACCAGTCTGCATCTTCAGATCTACAAGTAGCTCCAAAAATCACCTCTGGGTGTTTGGTAGAACCACAGCTGCTCCCAGCGAGTTCTTCCAGTTGCAACTGCCCGTTGTCCACCCCAAGCTGCTGTTGTGCAAACACCTCTTACACCAGTGCCCTGTTCTCTCCCCAGCACCCATGGGTGCCCAGGGGGAGAGGGCTTGGTGGTGCAGCGTGACAGACGCCAGCTCTGACTGCACTGCACCAGGGAGGCAGGAGGGGCAGCACCTGCATTCGGGGACCTGCTGAAGCTGCGGGTCTCCATCCACGGGCAGCCTGCTGTCCCCGCGTTCTGCTCTGCCCCTGCATCGTGCCTGTGGCCGGGTCAGGAGTGCATCCCAGTGGCACAGGTGGGTGCGGGCTGGGCTGGGAGACACCGGGGCTGGGCACGCACATTGCCTCATGCCAACCTACCTAGTGAATAAAGCCAGCTCCCTAATTACCCTACTTACTTAGAAAGGCGAAGGCCTGGGCATTAATCATCCTGCCCTACATAAATATAAATAGCACCAGCTTTGTTTAGCTCTGGACTTACCAGATGGACGCTTGCCAGGCTGGTGCCATCTCACATGTCAAGCATTGGTGGCTCTGTTGGTTGTCACAGGTCCTCGCCTGGTACCACAAAGCCCACGCTCTGACCCCTCTGTGGCTCCAGGACCCTCTGTGCCAGGCAGTGGCCAGCTGCCCAGCTCTGCCTCATATCTTGGTGCAAGAGGGGTCACAGAGCCGTGCAGTGTCCCCAGGGGGTGTGTGGCACCTCTGGGGGCTCTCTGTCCTGCCCAACTGGTGACATGGGTCACCAAAACGTGAGCGGGCTTATGGCAGAGTGTCTGCTGTAGCACCTGCTGGGCCTGAGGAGCCGAGAAAGGTGTTGACCAGACGGCAGGGTTTGATCAGGGCAGCGTCCTAGACGCCGTGCTTGACCTTTCTCTCCGAGACGGGGTCATCCAGGTGTTGGAGCAGCGCTCCCTCCCCCGGCTGCAGCCCCGCAGCCACCCCAGCACCCCCGCCCCGTGCCGCCAGCGCCTCCCCGCTGCCCTCTCCTGGCCCCTGCCGAAGCTGCAGAGCTCCGGAGCCTCCTCCAAGCATGGTGGCCTTGTGCCCCTCCGGCTTCCTGCAGCTCTCCAGGGGCCGGGTAGCGGGTATGGGCGCTGTCGCTTAATTCAAGGGGTGTCCTAAGCCCTGGACAGCGATGCACAATGCCAGGAGCACCGCTTCACTGTCCCCCAGGGACCTGGCAGTGTCACCTCCCACCCGAACATCTCGCAGGGTAAATACTGTAGCCCGTTCAGTAGCACATAGTCCTTTAGAAACACATTTAAACTTCCTCAGGTATGTATATATAGAGGAAGGCAGATTGAGTTCGGGCTCACGGTGTGTCAACAAGTCTCCAGGCATCAGTGAACCTTCACCTGCTCTTCGCAAAAAATGTCAGTCACAGCAGCTCCGTTACACCCACAGTGAACGTGCCCTCGTTCTCTTCCTCCCACCCAGTGCAGGGGCAATTTCAGACAATTGCTGCCTTCCAAACCCATCTCCCTTTTTATGCCTAATTCCATCACTAAACATAAACAGTGGTGGGATCTTCCCTGTGCACCAAAGAACGCCATCCCATAGACGTGGAGATGTGGTTCTCCTCCTACAGTCCCAGCCTTCTCTTTTTCCCCAGCAAGACACAGATCAGCACTTCACTGCCAGCTGCTCCCCAGAGCTGTGCGTTTCAGTCTGTGCTAATGATAAGACTGGTCTGTTTTAACGAGCACGGTTAAAACACTGATCTGTAGTTATTAAAAAGATGTCTCTGTATGAAGTTATGGCCATGCCCTGTGCAAAAGCTCCAAAGCTTCTGACCCAGTGGTTCACCCAGTCGCGTGCAGAGCCCTGGGTGCTCACTGTCTCCTTGAAAGGTTGGTGAAAGGTACCTGGGAGAAGCACAGCTGCTGCCTTCAGTTCCTTGCGAGGGGATCTGCACTGCCGTGGAGAATTTTAGGATTCCAGCTACCTAAGAAAGTTGAAAACTGCTGTTCTATCCAATCTGAAAAATGATTTAGATCTCCATAGGCACCTGCTGCTTTTTCATTTTATTCTTGCAAGAGCTTAATTACACAAGTGATTCTAGTAACTGCTAACACTGAAGCTGACAAGAATAAAATATTGCATTGCAATCACCTTGCTCCATGAAGTTAAGCACATGCTTAAGGGATTTACGGGAGCAGGGCTTCTCTGCACGCTCATTTCATTTCCAGATGGAGGAGTTCTTCACCGCACATCCACGGGTGCCTGATTGATTCCAGTTCAGCTGATTGCTCAGGCCCACAGATGTGACTGAGAGCAGCCAGGGACGGCAGCCACAAATACTCGGCCTGCACAATAACTCACAGCAGCCTCCCTTCTCTCTGATAGCACCGCGTGGAGCCCGACATTTCCACAATCTGCCATCCAGCCCCACGGCCTTGACACAAGCACCCCCAAGAGCCCCTCTCTGCTGTACCAAAATGCTACAAAAGTGCTGATGCCCCCCCAGAACCGCACCAAGGCTCTGTTCTGAGAAGGAGACCTGGGGATTTGATGTATGCCAGCGATCTCACCTGTTTCAGTACTGCACCCCTGCCTCACTCCTGCTCCACTGCTCCTTGGCCCAGGTGGGGCTGGGCAAATATCTCTGGAAAAAAACCCTTCTCCTCCATCCCCTGAGACCTGTGGAGTTCCTGCAATTGGAGAAGGGAAACCCAAGAGAGTTCCCTGTGCCCAGCTTCTGCTGTTCTCCCTGGGGGCTGATTTTAGCTGCCTGCACACCCGTCAGTTACCTGAACCCCGAGTGTGTGCTAAGATACCCCTCAGATCACCGTGGTCCTGAAGCTGTGCAAGCTGGAGAAATTCCAGCAGAAAAAGGCTTTGCAAATAATGCAGTAGTGCAAATACCACCTGGCTGAGCTCTGCAGCACTTCCTGAGTCAGGAACCCAAATTCTTCCGACTGCTTAACGCATCTTGCCTCAAGCTTTTTACATTGCACTCTGCTTTTAAGTTCATATTTGTTGAAATATTGCTCTTCGCAAATATGCCCAGAGCTGAGCCCCACTCCTGCCTGCTAACACTGAATATCCCAGGCCTTGCTCCCCTTGCTTGTGCTCTCTCATCTGAAGAGGTGCCTTCTGCTAAACTCCATCTGTGCCGAGAAATTCATTTACCACGTGCATCTGCTAAACCATGCAATGGCAGCGAGTAGCATGACAAGCAGTGGTCAAGGTGGAAATGGGGAGATTTAAGAACGAGGCATCCTGTGTTTTGAAAAGCGCCAAGATACGTGCTCGTGGCTCTGATGCACCAGCCTGTTTCAGCCCCTAAAATCATGCATGTTCCCCATGGGTTGAGCTGTTGTGAGGGATCTGGCTGATACAACTACGATGGACGTGGATTTAGGGCCACCTCTCATTTAGGATCTTCTTTGTGCACGTCCTAAAGCTCCAACAGTCGTCTCTTGCCATCCCACCTCCAGTGGAGTGTATGCTCTGTCCACATGGAGTGGCCACGGGTTGAAACAGCAGATTCATCGTCACTAAGTCATGCAGACAGCTCGCTCCCTGCCAGCATCTGCGTGACACTGCACTGAGCAACGTCCTCCCTGGAGGAGAGAGGCAACAGGAGGGTCCGTGCCGGCAGAGCCCCTACACACCCACCATTACTGCCCCCAGAGCACCACCACAGGTAAGGTCGCTTCATCACTGCAGCCCTTGTGGTTCCAATTCAAATACTAATTATTTTTCCAGGATTAAATAAAAGGTAAACAAGCAAATGGAGAGAGTAAGTTGGCCCGGAAAGCTTCCAAGACATCAAAATTCAAGTCAGAGATCTGCAGGCAGTTGCAGACATTTCCAGAAGATGGTCTGTGTTTTCCAGAGCCCCCTTCCAGCCGCAGCAGCAGCAGGTCTACTGACCTGGGAGCTGGCTTCACTCAGGAACGAGTGTGCTTAAATAGCATTTGGCTCAAAGAGCAAAATAAACAGGAAAAGTCCAGGGCATACCCTGTGGAGGTTTCCATGATCACGCATACCAAACTGATCCCAGAAAGTGAGCCCAGCTTGATTTAATAGCGGGCAGGTCAGATCAGGCTCCAGCCCTGCAAAACGCTAAGGCACGTGCTGACATCCGGCAGGACTCGAGCAGGTGCTGGGGTGGACTGGGGCCACAGGACGATCCGCTTCCTCTGCTCCCCTTTCACCGGCTCGCATGCTTCCCACCGGCAGAGGAATCTGTATGCAAACCATCCTCCCGATTAAATGCAGATGCAGCCAACTAGGAATTAGGCAGCGTAATAGATAGTTTTATCCTTAATAAATAAAGAAAGAAATGCTCTGGAACACAGAACTGCACTGACAGCCCAAAGGCCACCCTCAGGCACCAGAGGTGGACAAACCAGAAAGATCCAAGTGTGACACTGGCCAGACTTTATCACAATTTATGCTAGAATAACAAATTTGTATTTCTACCTCATGCAGAAAACAGGTAATCCAGCACAGCTCTGGTGCAGAGCACAGTTTTCTGCAGAGTCCCTCAACAACTTGGCTTTCTGCCTGGAACAGGACAGCTCTTGCAGTCAAACAAGAGGTGTTTGCAGGTATCTCTGCAACAGGCATCAGCCGGCTGGTGCACTGAGATGTTCTCAGCCCAGTGCACCGACATCTGCAGCCACTTGTGTCCTAGTGTCTCTGAACCGATACACCGTGCTGCGGGGCTGGAGATCTCAGCAAGGGCGAGCAGAGGTGTGGAGGAGCACAGGTAAGCTCTGAACCCTGTGTCTCACTGTTTATCCTGTGCTTGTTCTTTGCTGATCTCACCAGAAGTAGCCAAACTTGCCAGATGGATGTATTGCCCTCCAGAAATGCTCTGAGACCAGGAGCTGGCTACTGAGGAGCTACTGAAGAGCCTCAGCAGATTCTGGCTACTGCTGCTCCATGCCCAAAGCAGGATAGCGTGTGAGACAGTTTAATTCAAAGCTCCAAAGACAAACATATGCTCAGGCAGTTTTCTTACGTAAAGATGCATTCCTGAATCAGACTGTTAGTCTGGATTAATGCTGCCCAGCTTCTCTGAGTCATCCCCCAGAGACATCAGGGTCCCCTAAAATAGCAACAACAACAGAATACGTAGAAAGGCTTGGATATTTTGACTGCGGGCTACGATCACAACATTTTACATAAGTCTAGTGAACACGCCACCCGACACAGACTGAAATAAGGATTTGCTTCAAGCCAGGGCAGCAGCCCCAGGGAGATAAGCCAAAGCACTCCTGCATTTCAGCCTCACATGCTGGGAAGCGCAGCCCTGCTGATGCTGCTGACATTGCCTGCTGTAACACAGCAGCAAACCGTGTTTTTTGTTTCCTGCAATCTTAACACACAGAAGCTACTTGAGGAAGAGCCCAGAGATACTGGAACCGGTCAGAACAGCAGTGGCAACAGCTGGCACTTCACAGGTTTGAGTGCAGGCCACCAGGGGCCCTGAAGGTTTCTAAAGGAGCTCCATTTAAGCTCAGGCCTGGGCAGCTGTTTGTGGGGCTGTGCTCCCGGGCTTCCCAAGGCTGATCGTGGGCTTACCTTGGTGTCCCGCTTTTGCATGGGGACCGCTGTCTGCAGACCGCCCTGCTCTGCTCTCTTGGCCCTGGTGCCGAAGGGCTGTGCCCAGTGGGTGAGGTTGTTGCCCGCATTATGTCCATCCTCGGCTCACCTCGTCCTGGGGGGGATAGGCAGCTCCGGGGGGCTCCTCAGGGCTGGGGAGGGCTGAGGTCAGGGCTGCAGTGCTGTGCAGGAGTTAAACTCATGGATGAAGCCAGGCTTCCTCAGCCTAGGTGTGCCCCACAGCCCCCCTCCACCTGAAATTCCCCCACCTGCCTGTGGCAACCCCATGAAATCCCCACACTCATGTTTAGACCCCAACCAAACCGCGATCCCCTCCTGTGTCCTGGCACCCTCAGGCTCCCTCGCTGTGGCGAGCATCCTCCTCCACCCTCCTGGCCCCACAGAAACCCCCATTCCCTCAGCCCCTGATGATGCTTTTGCGATGCTCAAAAGCTTAATTCCTTAGGGGAGGAGGATCGTTCACTAAAACGCTGTTTCGGGTGAGTTTTTAGGGCTTTAAAATGGGAAAGCCCTGCACCTAACGGCTAGGACTTCAGCACCCTCATTTCCCTTTGAGGAGCACGGAGCTGGAAGGAAGGAGCCAGAGCCTGCTCGGGGGCCTCGATTTCTCCTCAGAAACCTCTCCAGCCTCCCATTTAACCCCTTCTTTCGTCAGCCCAGAGCCGTGGGGGACCCAGGGCCTCCCGCCCCCGGCCCGGCTCCGGCCCGAAGCCGCACCCCCGGCGGGGCGGGGAGCGCGACATGGCGGCGGCGGCCGGGGCGCTGCTGCTGCTGGCGGCGCTGGGCCCGGCGGGTGCCGTGTGGCCGCAGCCCCTCCGCCAGCTCTCCCCGCCGGCCGCCTCCCGCTGCCCGCTGCCCCCCGGCCGCTTTGGCTTCTCCTACGCCGCCGGCTCGGCCGTGGGGCCGGGCTGCGCCGTGCTGGACGAGGCCTTCCAGCGGTACCGGGCGCTCATCTTCGGCGCCGCGAGCCCCGCGGGTGAGGCGAGGGGAGAGGGCTCGGGGCGGGGGGCACCCAGCGGCCCGGCGGGCTCCTGGGGCTGGTGGGGGACGAGGAGCCGCTGGGGGAAGCGGGCACGGAGCTTTGGGTCTCCAAAAAGTTGTGTGCGTCTTGTGGAAAGCTGCTCCTGAACGCGCGGGGGTCCCGCAGAAGACGTTTAGATGTAGAGCTCAGTGATGCGGTGAGTGGAGGAGTTGTGAGTGTTAGGTCAGAGGTTGGACGTGGTGACCTTGGAGGTCTCTCCAACCTAGATGATTCTGTGATTCTGTGTTGCGGTGGGACCTTGTAGCCTCACACCGTAATAAACCAAAGGTCTGCGTCTCAGGCAGTGCCCAGGTGGGGCACAGCTCCGCTGCCTGTCAAAGTCCTTCTCCCCAGGACAAAGAAGTGAAACTGGCTCCTTAGAAGGGCTCCTTGCTTCAGGTTGGGTATCCGTGTGGGGAAGAAGCGGTGTGTGTGCTTCCAGGAGCGGCAGACAGAGCTGCACCTGGGCGTTGAATGCGGTAATTGTGGCGGGCGAGAGCTGCTCCCGCTTGGTTCGTGGCAGAGCAGCCTCATGTTGGCTTGGGAGGTGCACCAAAACCTGTCCGGTTCTAGCTCAGCCCAGAAACTCTGTTACTGGGAGGTTTGGTTTCACCAAATCCTTGTTCAGCAAAACGACGTGGTTCTCCAAGACAGTCGATGAAAGAGAGACTGTGTTTTTGTGTGTTAAACGCTGGGTTTCACCCAGTCCTAGTTCAGCAAAAGGACATTGTTCTCCACGATGTAGTTGATGAAACGGAGATTGAGTTTTTCTGGGTTAAACCCTGTTTTTTTTCTTGAAAAACAGTTCCAAAAGGTGAGAGGGGATGTGCTAACCCAGCGACGAGATCAGGAAATCTCCAGTGTTGCAGCTTGTCCCCATCTGCACTGTTGGGTTGGTAGCCTGGTCTGCTCGTGGTGTCACCACCTCCTGTACAAGGGTTTCAGGGGACTTTGCAGTGTCAGCAAATGAACTGCCTCAAATAAAGCAACCTGTTGAATTTTTAGTGATTCTGCACTGGGGAGCACAAGCCCAAGTCAGCCTGGAGCTTTCGTGCCTAGCTCCTGTCTGAAAATTCCTGTCTTGGGTGCGCGAATCCCACGTATTGCTTTTTCCCTCCTTCTGCTTTAATTCACCTGGGGCTGATGGCTAGAGGAAGTGTTGGCTGTAGGCTGGTGACTCGGTTGCTTGAACTGAGTCTGGTAGCAAAAGCCACTGTGGCTTTGTATGTGCAGGTAGTGCCTGCTGTGCTTGTGTTTTTGTTTATAATAAAAAATAAAAATCAGACAGTCTAGCCTTCCACGGCACGGTGAGCACCAGTCATCTTGCATTTCTTTCAAGGGGTTATTCAGTCAGCTTGTTCTTTTTATCTCATTTTTATCTCCCCCAGCTTGCACTTCAGCACTGCAGCGTTTTGTTTTGCTTCCTTTTCTTACTCGTGACCGGGGAGAGCTGCTGCCAGTCTTACCAGCGCTTTTCACAAGTCTTGGCTCTTCCCGTTTCTAGCAGCTCTTTGTGCATCCAGTGCAAAGATTTTGCCTTGAGAAAGAGCTGCCGTTGCCTGCTTCACACAAGTACATATTCTTGTTTTGGGGCTCTTTTTGCCCTTTTTTCTCACAGGGTGAGCAGGTCAGCATCCCGAGGCACTGTGGCTTTTCTGGCAAAGAGGTAACAACCCTTGGATGCACCCTGACATTTTCTGTAGTGTAAGATGAGAAAAGGCAAAAAGCTTTCAGAGCCTAGGCTTGATCTGGGGCTGATCATAACTTCCTTGCATCCTGGATTTCTTTGTGAAAAAGTGCTGTCTTGCTGCATGTCTGAGGTGAAATGCTGCAAACTCCCTGGCTGCTTTTGCAGGGCAAGCACACACATCGAGGAGCTGGCACGCACGGAGGCTGAGTGCCTGCGTGGGTCTGCCGGCAGCCCGAAGAGCTCCATCTCCCAAGTGTGAAACGCTCCATTCATCAAAGAGAGCTCGTAACTCTGCTTCCCGGCATGGCAGCGTGAACTCTGTCACTGCTGATCAGAGCAGAGTAGGGTGGCAGCACTGGAAGCTGCCCTGCTTTGTCTCAGGTGCATCGTGACAAAGGCAAGTGTGAAACACTGAGAAGAAACGTTTGCCTTATCTCTTCCACTTGACTCTTCTAGGCAGCAATAGAAATAACTTTCCATTCGAGGGTTGCAACGATCGCAGCATTTGTTAAAATGATTTTTACAATTTTTCACGTTTTCCTGCTCCTGTCAGAGGGAGCTATGGCCATTGCATCGCTTGAAGCAATTTCTTGTGATTCCCAGATCGAGCTCTCCGTGCATGCTCGCCGTTCTCCATACGCTCTGTTTTAGGTGGAGTTCAGTCTGCATGCTTAATTTTAGGGCTTTTTTCCTCTCGGCCTTCCTTTTTTTTCCACATGAGTGGTTAGTAATAGCAAGGAGTGGGAACCCTGCTTGGAAAAAAAATAGTTTCTATTAATAGAGAAAATAAATGACAGAAAGAGTTTTCTTCCTGTTTTAGCAAGCAGCTCTGTCAGTCGAACAAACAAGCACGCCGATCGCACTGCAGAGAATTAAGGAGACTTCAGCATCCTCTCCTGACCTGCTTTCAGAGCATGCCAAGGCAGCGCTGGACTTCGCTCAGAACAAGTTTAGGGTCCTCTTAAAACCCACCAAATGTTAGTGTGCCATCCCCTCCTGCCTTCTGCGTACCTGTGTGAGCTGATGAGCTCTGCAGCACACCCAGCAGGTGTGGATTGTGCCCCAAGAGCAGGCGGCTCGGAGTCTTTTGCTCCCTCTGAGTGGAAGGAGAGCGACCGCTGCGGCGGGTGGGATGATCCAGCAGCTGTTACCGGACTTGGAGGGGCAGTTGCGTGTTGCCAGGGTTTGAAAATGTTTTGGGGATTTGAGGATTATGCCCAAACGCTGCTGGACTCCAAGCGTGAAAGCAGGCTGATTAAAGTTAGGAGGGACGCAGGGGAGTATTTGGTCAACCCCCAGCTCAAATCAGAGCCAGCCCTGGAGGCAGAGCCAGCCTCGCAGCAGGGTCAGGCTTTTCAGGGCCACATCCAGCTGAAACTGAGATATCTGCAAGGTTGGAGAGCTCAGCCCATGCTGTAGGGTTTGACCACCCTCAAGGTGAAGAATATTACTTTGCATTGTCTCTAGTTGGGATTTCCCTTGCTGTTCTTCCCTTGTCTCTTGTCCTTCAGCTGCGTGCCTCCGAAATGCCTGTGAGAGTGTGACCAGGACCCTGCGTGCAGCTGAAGCCAGGACCTCTCATCCCTGATGCCTTCTTGCTAATATCCCGCTGTGACCATCGCTTTAGCATCCTTCCACCCCGTGACAGTAATTCACAGAATCCTAGATTCATATTTGTTCCAATACACGTTCTGCTGGCTGCAGATTCCCTCCCCCATCAGACAAGCGAGGTTTGCCCGTGCTGTGCCCTCTGCACTGGGTGTCTTGTGCTCAGAGCTGGCTCTCAGGCAGCTTAAGTGTGGTGCTGGGACCGATTCTGTTGCTGCTTCGATTCCCTTTGAGCTGCCCAGCTGCGGTGCTTTTTGGTACACCCCATGGCACGCTGCAGGGCGCGTGGCAGGCCGAGCTGCGCAGCGCCTGGATTATTGCTGGGCAGTGACTTCCTTCCTCCCAAGGCTGCTGAAAGGGCTGATGGTGCTTGGTAGGAAATTTGGAAACATCTTCACCTTACACGCAGCCCCCCTCGTCCTTGGAGTGGCTGCTGCCTGCTCCTGGAGGCTGCATTCCTGCGACTAAACCAAAACCTCCATCCGGCCGGAGGTGAGAGGCGCCGGCTGGGAAGTGCTCATCCTGGGAAGGGCCCTAGGGAGAAAATGAGTATTTGCCGTGTCGCCAGGCTTGAGAGCAGCCGTCCCTGCTGAGCCGCTGCCTTGCCAAGCGTAGGGAGCTGGTCTTGCTGTGCTCCATGTGCCAGCTCGCACGTCTGCAAGGTTGCCTTGGCTACCGGCTTGTCTGTACTGAGAGGAAACCTGAAAATGGAGGAGTGTTTTTGAGCCATTTCCCTCCAGCCACACAGGTTTCACCATTCCTTCATGGGGACGTTTGGGGTCTCTGGCTCCTGTGCTCTTTGTTTCACCCAAATGCTGGCGGTGCCACGGTCTCTCCAAAGCTTGGGGTCTGACTTGTTGATGAGGCTCACTCAGAGACAAGCTTTTTGTTTTTTGGTGGCTGTGCTGAGCGTTGGCTGCCCCTGCGAATGCTGTGGGGCTGTAGGTGTGAACCACGGCTGTGATGGCCGCGCCCCACCAACGTTCCTTCTGGCCAGAGATGGCTCTGAGCAGATCCACTTACCTCGGGGCAGGTTTAGCACCTCCCCTGGGAGTCGGGGCAGCATCTCCCATGTGCTCCAGTGAAGATTTGGGCTTGAAAATGCTTCTTCAGATAGGGAAGAGCAGCCTGAGCTCCCGCTGGGTTTATTTTTCCAGCTGCTGGGCTTGTGACCAGCTCTGCAGAAGATGAAGTCGGACAGGGGCCTTTCTGTGCTAAGAAAGCTTCAGGCCAGGTTTTGCAGTTGCCTCTAATCCAGCCCAACTTTGCAACACACCTGCATTCATTTTCAACCTTGTTTTGGTCCCTGTGCCTTGCAGAGAGCAAGCAGCCCTGGAGGAAGCCCTGCACTGAGCTCTCCATCTTGGTCTCCACGCCAGGCTGCGATGGCTTTCCCAGCCTGGGCTCCGACGAGAGCTGTAAGTACTGGGGAGGAGATAGCTGGAGCAGAGCACAGGTATTTCTGTGCCTCTTGGTTGGAAATAACACCCTACAGCACTTAATCCTATTTTTGGAGAGGCAGGATCCTCACTGTATTGTTGAGAAACTGGGACAGGGGCGAGCAACTTACCCGGGGTTGCTGGTAATGTAGTGAGAGAGGTTTTGAAACAGCAACAAAACTACCCCAAAATCAGTTCTCTGGGACCCAGGGGTGCAGTCCTGCACCAAAACCACTGTCAGTCCAGCTGCGACCCCACAGCTGGGGCTTTCGTGCCCTCAGGCAGCGTGCGAGGAACCTAGTGCCTGTGCCGGTCTGACCGATGCTGTATTTTCAGACAAGCTGCACATCTCAAAGGACTCCTTGCTGCTCTACGCCGATGCCGTCTGGGGAGCTCTCAGAGGTGAGGCATGCTTAGGCACGGAGCTTTCTGCTGGGCATCCCCGCCCTCCCTGCAGACCGGGACATCTCCCTGTGCCTCCCCTCTCCCATAGACTTAATTAATTGAGCTCTCTTTGGAATCTGTGCTGAGCGAGTGACTGTGTGTGGTTCTCCCGCAGGCCTGGAGACGTTCAGCCAGCTTGTTGGGAGAGACGAGAACGGCATGGTGAGTGGGTGGGTGGCTCGTGCCGGGGCTGCCCAGCGCGACGTTCCCAACACAAGTCCTTGCCTCGTCTCCAGGGGGGAAGCTGTGCTTTGGGGCAGCGCGTCCTACCTCCTGAGCTGGTAAAGCACGGCAGCTCTTTCTGGCCAGCTCGCACACTGCTCGTCCTGCTGGCCCTGGGGATGAGGATGACCCTGATTTCCTCCTGCTAATGGCTGTGTTGCCTGGAGCCCTGCTCACTTCTTCCTTGTCCTCTCTCCTCCTGCAGTACTACGTCAACGAGACAGAAATTGTGGATGTTCCCCGCTTCCCTCACCGAGGCCTGTTGCTGGACACCTCTCGCCACTACCTGCCTCTGAAAGCCATCCTGCAGACCCTGGTAGGGAGCCTGGGCTGGGAGGCATGTGTCCTGCCCCGCTGGCAGGCAAAGCGGTTTAGTTGGGTGTCTCCCTCTGACAACTGAGCCTTCCTGAATAGCCTGGAGGGCCACTTTTCTGTTTTCATGCTTTTTTGGGGGTGTGTGTTGCTCATTTCTGATGATTCCAGGAGCTGTCTAGGGAGAGCCAGCCATGGGGCTGTGCACGGGCCACTGCGTTCACTTCTCATCAAGGAAGAGCTTGCCAAACGGAAGCTTTTTGAGGAACACCAACTTGCTTATTTCTGGATGAAGCAACAGGCTGGGGTGGGATGGCAGCCTGACCTGAATTCTTAGTACGCAGATTTGCATGATGGAAAAATGCCTCCGTGCTGTCAGTCTTTCCTACTGCAGTACTCTGTGCCTGTGGCTGTGTTTGCTCCTGGTGTAACTCACAGCTGATTTAGGTGATTTCTCAGCTCCCTTTCTAAGTGGGAGAAGGAAGAAAAAGCCCTGAGGTATCTTGGATTCCTTCAGCCTGGCTTACTTTCCAAGGCTGGATCCTTTCTGAAGCAAGGGAAAAACACTTCCCAGTGGCATGAGATGAAAGTGGGTGGTGGTTCTGCATCCATCCCAGGCAGAATTAAACTTCCAAATCTCAGCCGTTGGCTCTGGTATAAGGAGAGCAGGGATTTTATTGTGAGCAGAAACACTGATGGCCCTCTGCAGCTCTTTGTGGTGTTGGAATCACTCTTGGATCCTGGGGAGCATTTGGGGATCTCATGTTGTCCATTACTCAGCGACCTGAGGTCCCTTGGTTCCTTCCTGTGACAGCAGGCTGACCTTTCCGAAGGAGCACGGTGTGTATATGTGTTCCCGTTCCTTCCCAGGACGTCATGGCTTACAACAAGCTGAACGTGTTTCACTGGCACATTGTGGACGACCCGTCCTTCCCGTACGAGAGCTTCACCTTCCCAGAGCTCAGCAAGCAGGTAACTCCTGCTGGCTGTCGTGCAGCCCCCCGGTCAGCTGGGTGCTGCTCGCTGTGACCCCACGTGTTCCCCCAGGGAGCCTTCAATGCCATGACCCACGTGTACACAGCCAGTGACGTGCAGGCGGTGATCGAGTACGCCCGGCTCCGTGGCATCAGAGTGATCGCGGAGTTTGACACTCCCGGGCACACCCTGTCCTGGGGGCCAGGTGAGGAGCGGACCCTTCCCGGGGGTGTGGGCGTGAGAGCTGTGGTTGTACCTGGCTGGGGAGGGGTCTCTGCGACATGGATCTCAACAGCAGGGTGTGGGCAGCCACAGCCCGCAGGGGTAAAGGGCAAATCCTCAGCTGTGCCCCCGTCCTGACACGCTGCCCTCTGCCCCAGGTGTGTGTGTGGATGCGGTGGGGAGCGCAGATCAGCGCAGGACACGGATCTGCTCCTGGCACATCAGACATCCCAAGTCCCAGAGCACATTGCTGCTGCCAGGGTTGTGCCTGGTGCGCTGGCTGGGGCTTCTGTCCCCCAGCGGTCACTGGGCTGTGCCGAGGGCAGTCTGGGTGGCTACACGGGGTGATACAGCCCCGTTCAGCCCCTTCCTCACTCCGCCGGGTTTGTCGTGACCCAGGTGCTCCAGACCTCCTGACTCCCTGTTACTTGGGCAAGGATCCTTCTGGGACCTACGGGCCCATCAACCCCATCCTCAACAGCACCTACCAGTTTGTGACCAGGTTGTTTCAAGAGGTCGGCGCTGTGTTCCCAGACTACTTCCTGCACCTCGGTGGCGATGAGGTGGATTTCACGTGCTGGTGAGTGGTGCCTGGTCAGAGATCAGTCTGGGGTTGGGCTGGGGTCTGAAACAGGACCGATGCTCTGCTGCCTGGGTGCCTGGCACAAGCCTGGGGATGGGTGCCTGAAAGAACAGCCCCCTGAATGGGTAGGGGGAAAGCAGAGGGTTGTTCCTGTGGAAGAGGGTGCCAGAAATTTGTCACAGGCCCACTTAGTCCCAGCCATGCTTCATGGCCACAATCAGCTGCAGATTTTTGGTGCCCTGCTCCCCTGGGCACAGAGAGAGGCTTGCTGTGTTGGTGCCTGGGGTTTTTATTCTCTTCTTTTTGGTACGCAGGAAGTCCAATCCACAAATTCGTGCCTTCATGGAGGAGATGGGCTTTGGGGAAGATTACACCAAGTTAGAGTCATTCTACATCCAGAGGTGAGAACGGCTGCATCCTGGGCCTGCAGCTGCAGTACGACAGGCACAGATGTCTCCTGCTGTCTCAGACAACAAATCTCCGTTTCAGGAGGGTATCCCTTTGGGCCTGTCTTTCTGTCCCTGAACAGAGTAGCCTAGCCACATTTCTGGGCATTTCTGGGGGGAGGCTGACCGCAAAAAGGCCTGGGGCTGAGGGAGAAAAGAGCCCTGGGAGGGGCTGTGCTTTCTCCCTTCTCCATGAGAAGTACCCTCCTGTCCCCCTGGGGATGGCAGGGATATTGGTGCTGCTGCTCTGGCTGTGTGCCCCTGGAAACGAGAGGGGAATGTAGCTGGGCAGACCCAAAACAGAAGTGTTTCCACCCCAGGCTTCTGGACATCGTCTCTTCCCTTGGCAAAGGCTACATGGTGTGGCAGGAGGTGTTTGACAACGGAGTGAAGGTGAGAGCTGCCTGCTTTCCCTGGCACAACTCCCTAACGCTTGGGCGAACGGTGCCAGTGCTGCTCACTCCAGTGAACCTGGACATGGCTCAGAAGTCGATCCAGCGCCTGCCTTGGCGCCCAAGCCCTTTGGGGGGCTTTTGCCATGAGACAGCAAGCACAAAGCAAGGAGAGCTTCCCTGGAGGGACTGGATGTGTCAGGACAGTGGCGATGTTGGGGGGGGGGTGTAACTCTACCCCCCAGTATTATGATAACAGGTCATGGCGTGTTCTGGTGCAGGACCTGGTCACCAGAGCATCAGGAGGTGTTTGGAGCTGGGGATGTCTCCAGGGCACTCTGCTAGGGAGGGGAGGTGGTGCTCTTGCTGCACTGATGCTGTGCACGGGCTCCACGTGTGTTTGTGCTGCGGGTCCAGGTGAGGCCGGACACAATCATCCACGTGTGGAAGAACTCCACACCCTACAAGGAGGAGATGGCGAACGTCACCAAGGCTGGCTACAGGGCTCTGCTTTCTGCCCCCTGGTACCTCAACCGCATCTCCTACGGGCAGGACTGGATGGCAGCCTACCAGGTGGAGCCCTTGGATTTCGCAGGTGCGTTCCTCGGGGCAGATTTCCTTGTGGCAGCTGGCTTCTTGCTCAGAGCAGGTTCCGGGGCTGTCTATCCTGATCCTCTGTTCTCACTGCTGGTGTGAACGTGCTCGAGTCACCATGCCCTTGGCTCCTGGGCTCTGTGCTGTCCCTTTGCTGCAAACAGGCTGCACCTCAGCTCTCCCTGCCCCAGGCTTTGAAGCTGGGGCTTCCAGGGGGGCAAATCACAGCTTCTGTAGCTGAGCCAGCTCCCTGCTGTTACAGTCATCCCCCCGAGCGGGGCAGGAAGGTGCTCTGTTATCTTACAGCACCCGATCACCTGAAAGCTGTGTCCTCTGGCAGGCAGCCCTGAGCAGAAGGATCTGGTGATCGGCGGAGAGGCGTGCATGTGGGGCGAATACGTGGACGTCACCAACCTGACCCCCAGGCTCTGGTAAGAGATGTCCTGGGGAGGTTAGCTTGGTCCTTCAGCGCGGCGTGGTGTGCACCCAGGGCTGCTGCGTCGGTCTCGTGGTACTTGTATCTGTCCTGCGGCAGCACGTCTGTGGCACTAACAGCTTCACTGAGGCTTAAACGAGGTTCTGTGGGCATCTCTAAGAGCCAAACGTGCTCCTGTGCCACCTGCTGCAGGCAGTCTGATCACTGCTGGTCTCTGTCCTGTCGTTGGGACACCTCCCAGGCTGCACCCACTTGGGCGTGGGGCTTTTAACATTCGGAAGCCACGCGCCTTTGTGTGTTGGAGGGCTTGGGTCGGGGAAGTGTTTGGGAGTGTGGGAGAAGCTTTCCCCGACCGGCCCGTCTCTGTGGCTTGTTCCTTAAGGCCAAGAGCTGGGGCTGTAGCCGAGAGGCTGTGGAGTAACGCGACAGTGAGGAACCTGCAAGATGCTTACGCACGGCTGGCCAGCTTCCGCTGCGAGCTTCTCAGGTAACCGTCCCTCCTCGCAGCGTGGGGGGACACTGCAGGGGACACCCCCTCCACACGGACCCTGGGCAGGGCCGTCAGGGTGCTAGGGGGTGAGGCGGGTTTCCCTGGGTGTGAAATGACCCGTGAAGTCCAGAGCATTTCTCATGCCTGTGTGTGGGCAGAGTTTGCTTTGGGCTCTGCTGGAAAAAGGGGTCCCTGCTGCCAGCGGGGGCCGGTGGCTCTGCGGGGAGAGGGTTTTGTGCTGGGGAAGGGGCCCCCGTCAGCTCCTGCCACCACCCTGTGGCATCGGGAGGTGCCCTGTGGCACTTGCCGTTGCTGCATCCCCAGGAAAACTGCCCTTAGGCCTCACACGTAAGCAAAAAACCAGCCTATAAGTGCAGGATGCAAACTGCTCGCATCTGAATCGGGGCTCTGGTGGCTGATTTGGGTTCCTCTAACCCCTCAAACCCCATCACCAGCTCTGTGCCCTCCGCGTAACGCCCGCTGCCTGCTCTGCTTCCAGGCGTGGTGTCCAGGCACAGCCTCTCTTCGTAGGATACTGTGACCACGAATTTGACGGGTTTTGAAGGGAGAATCCTGCTGCCCTCGGTCTCTGCACACAGGAGGAATGATCTCTCTTTCTCCCTCAAAAGCTGCTGGCATGGTGAAGGGACCCTTTTACTGAGCCTGCTTCTGCTCTTGCATTGTTGCACCAAATGTTTTTTTTTTCCTAGTATGCACTCTTTGCCCCTTTTTCTATTTTTGTTTCTTTATATCTATAAATAAATGACCCCAAAGAGAAAAAGCTGCCTTTTCATGCCCAGCTGGGGCCTGGGAAGGCCATGCAAGGGCTTTTTGCTGGGCAGGCCTTGCCCTGGAGCAGGCTCGTTGCTCGTTGCTGGTGGAGGAGCATCGGGCTGTGCCTCATCCTGCTGGCTCTGCAGCGTGCTGGGTGCCTGCTCAGCTGGATTAACCGTGCTTACTCTCTGCCAATATCCCAAATTTCATCCCTGCTAAGAGAATGTGGTGTCCAGTTGCACGGTAACGTGTGTGGGGGGGAATCCTAATCTTGCAGGCCAAGTGGGCTCCCTCACTTCTCCTTTCCACCTCCTGCTGTTGGCCCCTGAGGGCACTGCCTGTGCCGGGATGTCGCCAGCACTGCCGTGTCACCCGCTGCCTCCTGGCCTTTCCCTGTCTCCTCTCTGTGCCTCGGCTGTGTCCCTAAACCCTGTCTGCTCCCAGGCTGGCTGCTCCCAGGCTGGCTGCTCCTGGGACGAGCCCCGAAGCCTCTCAGACCTCGCAAAGCTGCTGAGCCGAGCGCAGGAGCTGGGTGCGGATGTTCCCGTGGCATCGCTCAGCTCTTCCATCGGCTGCTGCCTCTGCTCAGGCTTTTTGTGTCCCCCTGCTGCTCTCTTGTCCTCGGAGGGGCTCAGCTCTGCTTCTCCTGCACCCAAGTGGCTTGGTTTGGACAGCATTTTCCTTGGAGAAGACTGTCGTTGCCACATCGCTGTCCCAGGGAGCCAGGACAGCCGTGGTTCTTGTCCGTTGATGGTTGGGGTTGCCCCGCTGGAAATCCCAGCCAGCTCAAACGTGAGGATCTCTCGGGGAGAAGTCCCCCAGGCCAGGACTGCCGTGCACGTGTCCCGGTCTGAAAGGAGTGAGATCTGCTGTTTGCTCTCCGTTATGGATGGAAACTTCTCACTGTTGTTTACTCGGAATTAAAAATATTCCTAAATTGTCAAGCCTTGTGTTTCTTCACCCTCCTGCGCAGGGGTACCCCGGCTGTACTTGGCTGTGGTGGTAAAACTGCGCCCAGATTACGGGGAACAGAACAGATGGGGAAGGCCAACCGGCACGGAGCTGGGAGGCGTAGCGATGGCCGCATCGGGGGGAGAGGGGGGTATTTCTTCCAACTGGACAGAGGCTGGGATGGGAAGGGAAGTGCTGCTTCCTGAGTGAAGGTGCTCCTCTGCTTCCCCCGGGTCTCTCTGGGAAACTCGTGCCCCTTTTCTCTGTTGTTTTGGTCAATAATTGCTGTCCTGGCCTGGTGCTTGAGGTAGGGCGTTGAAGGCGAGCTGGGATTGCCGATCTGCCCGCCTGCCCCTCCCGTGATGTTTGTTTCTCTTAAACTGACTAACACAAAAGGTGTAAATAAAAACAATAATAATAGCTGCTTCATTTTGCTGGGGCTCGATGCACCGCCAAGTCCTAAAGAGCTCCCAGAGGCCGGTGTCATCAGAGCTCCTTCTGTACGAGCACGCGCCTGCTGAAACGTCCCAGGAGCTTCTCAGCCCCCCGAGGACAACTTCTGCTCCTGAGCAGCTCCTTCCCAGCAAGTATCCCGCTGCCATCTTTTGGGATTGGCTTTAACCTATCTTGTTTTTTAAAGCAGCCCTATTGTTTTTTCCTCAACACGAGGTGACCTGGTGGCCGGGGACTAGGGGGCTGCCATGGTGTGGGGTCCCAAGCCATCGGGGTGCCGCCGGTCCCCCCATTTCCCCCGCCGCATCCTCGCGGCGTGTCGGCTCCTTCGAGAACATCTATTTTTACCCGGGATTTGTCATGTAAAACTTGCCGGGGAGAACACGGGAACATGCAGCGTGTGAATCACTCGGGGCCAACGGGTTTAAAAATAAACCCAAGCAGCGCCGAGGAGCGGCAGATGCCTCCTGCCCAGCCCCGAGATTTGGGCTCCGCTCCCCGAAAACGCCCGCCGTAGACACAGGGCACCCATGGGTGCTGCCTCCACCCAGCGCTGGGGGCACGCGCAGGGGCACAATTTGCCCGCAAACGGGGCCGGCAGCAAAGGAGGGTGGAAAAAAAGATAATAATGACCGTGTTTATGCAAAAACGTTTCAAAAACGAGATTAAAAAAGTAATTACCAAAGCTGGGCCGACGGACAAATGGGTTTCTTGGTGCAACAGGCGGCAGGAATCGATAATTCCTGGCTGGGTTTGAGGCGATGGGAGATAAGTATGTTGTGCCGTTGGGTTTTGTTGGGAATTAAATGCCGCTCCGTGCTGTAGGAATTAATTTTCATTTTCTGTATGAAGTCGCCCCCCCGGGAGCGCCGGGAGGTCCGGCCTCAGCCCTGCTCGGGGCGGGAGCCTCTGCGGAGGCAGCTCCTGCCCGTGCACGCAGACGTGTGCAGCTGGGTGCATGTGCACATGCACGTGCTGCAGGAACGTGCACACACTTGTACCCGTGTCCACATTTGCATGCATATGCACACATGCTTGCAAACACAAGTTGCAAACACGTTCACACAGGTGCTTGCACATGCGTGTAATTGCACGGGCATGCAACACAGGTGTGCCTTTGCACGTGCTTGCAACTGTCTGCGTATGCTTGCAACCATTTTCCACACTTTCAATGCACGCGTGTTTGCACAGTTGCACACTTGCACACGCAACACGTGCATGCTTGCAACACATGCACGTGCGTTCCTGCATACTTGCACAGACTCGCAACCCGTGCGTGGCTGCACATGTGCACGTACCTTCAGCATGTGCATGCCGACACGCACCTGCAGCGTGTGCCTGCTTGCACACTTGCACACATGCGCATGGCCGCACACACCCGTGTGGCTGCGCACCCGCGTGCCGCCTGCTCCCCGTTGTGGGGAGCTGCTCCGCACGCCCCCAATTAACGGCAGCCGCCTAATTGCGGCCGCCCCGGGCCGTGCCCTCACGGCCCCCGGGCGTTAACTCTGAAGCCTACCGAGGGCGGGGGGCGGGCGGGGGCGGGGCCCGGCCGCGATGACGCAGGCAGCAGTGGGCGGGGCCGGCGCGCGATTGGCCGCCGCTGCCTCATTATGCTAATGCCCCGCGCCCGGCCGGGGCCGGCCGGCTGACGTCACCGGGCGGAGGGGGGGGGGG
>NC_048902.1:10188477-10224101 GCF_011077185.1 Oxyura jamaicensis
CCGGGCCGGACCCAGCCGAGCCGCCGCGGGTGGAGCCGGGCCGGGCCGGCTCGAAGCCGAGCCGAGCCGGGCCGGGCCGAGCCGGGCCATGCAGCTGCCGCAGGTGCCGGCGCCGGGCCCGCGGCCGCCCGTGCTGTGGGTGCCCGCCGGCTCCAAGATCCTCTGCATCGAGGTAGGGCCCCCGCCTTTGTCCGCCGGCACGGCTCGGCACGGCCCCGCCCGGCTGCGGGGGGGCAGCGCGCGTGTGTGTGCGTCTGTGTCTGTGTGTGTGTGTGTCTGTGTGTGTGTGTGAGGGTGTGCATCTGTGTGTGTGTGCGTCTGTGTGAGTGTGCATGTGTGCGTGTGTGTGTGTGCAAGGGGGTGCGTGATGGGGGACACAGAGCTTAGTGGGGTGTGCGTGGGGGTGCTACTGGGAGCGAGGGGGCGTGCAGGCGGTACGTGGGTGTCTGTGCGCGGGGACCGTGGGTGCAGCTCGCGCACCCAGAGGGGCGTGTGGCCGCCTGCACGTGCGCGTGGGGCCGGCGTGCGGCTGCACGTGGGCGTGCAGTAGCGCCGAGGGCGTGCGAGGACGGGCGGACGTGGGGCTGCGCGGGCGCAAGCGTGCACGGTGATGCACGGAGGCGTGCTGGCACGGGCATGCACCAGGCTGCGGGCGTGCACGGCACGCGTGCAAGCGTGGGCGTGCGGCCGTGGGCACGACAGACGCATGTGGGAACAGGCAGCGAGCCCAGGGGTACCAAAAAACCCTTTCTGGTTTTCTCCCCGGCGCAACGCAGCCCCGGGGGAGGTTGGCGGGTCCCCGTGGCCTGGCGTTCCCAAACATCAGCCGCTCCCAGAGGACCGATGCGGGTTCATAAGCGGCAGGCGGAGATGGGAGGCACACCGAAACGGCGCTCTGCGGCTCCGAAATGTCATTCTAAATCACACACGCTGGGTTCATTATGTTGAGTGTGTCATGGCAGGAACGGGAAAGATCTTCCATCAAAGGCCGCCGTGCTGGTGAATGCGACCGGCAGCGCCTCCCCCCTGCCCCCCAAAATGGGGTCCCTCCTCCCGGCTGTGACAGCAGGACTCAGGGACCCCATGTCCATCGGTCCCCTCCCCGAGCATCCCTGCCTCTGCGCTGACATCTCCTCCCCGCGTTTCCCAGGAGACGAGGCGGTTGCCGTGGAGACCGCCCTCCTCTTCTTCCCGAGCCTTCCTCCTCCTCATCAAGCCTTCCTCCTCCTCATCGTCACCTGGGGGCCGGTGCTGCCCCCACCCAGATCTGGGGGTGCCCCCGCGGTGGCGGCGGTGGCGTTTTGGGGCACCGCCTTGTGCGGGTGGCTGCCTCCTGCGGGTGTCCAGCCTGACGCGCGTGCCCGTCCTTACACGCCCGTTGCACGCACATCCTCGCGCGCCACCGTCGTGCGCCCAGGCCGTGCAGTACGTTCCCGGCACACCCGTGGCGTGTTGCACGCGTGACACCCCCCACATGCATGCTGGGTGCACGCGTGTCGGCCTGCCGTTGCCATGACGACCCTATCAAGCACATGGCACGGCAGCGCGGGGGATGCACGCTTGTTGCCGTGGAAACTGCCGTAATTGTAGCTCTTTTTCGGAAAAAAAGAGGGGAAGGGGAGGGGGAGAGAGGTGGGAAGGAGAAATGGCCCCGTGCAGCGCTGGGCCAGGGAGGCACGGCTGTGGGGACGCTCTCATGCTGTCCCTGCGTCCTGGTGCACACACACGTCACGCCCGTGGGTGCGGGGACAACACAGCGCCTGGCACGCGTCACACCTGTGCACGTCCTCAGTGCCACCGCCTGGCCTCACCAGGCAGCGGGGGGCACCTGCCGCCCCCGAAGCACAGCCAGCCCCACAGGGCTGGGTCTGGACCCTCTGCTCTGTCCCCGTGCCGTGCCCTTGTCCCGTGCCCCCAAATCCTGCCCTTCCCCATGGAAGGTGTCACTGGGGGCTGTGGCACCGCCGCCAACCGCCTGCTCCCGGTTGTGTGTTGCAGATGAACCGCCCCATCCAGGTGAAGCCGGCGGACAGCGAGGGACGAGGAGGTAGGTGCACCCTCTGAGCCACCTGAAAGGGCGTGGGGGCGCCCGAAGGATGCCCTGAGCACGTGGCTCGGCAACATTTCAAGGCAGAGGGCTGAGACCTGGCACTTCTCACGATGCTGTTGAGTCCAAAAGGCCCTCAGGGACCGCAGCAGCTTGGGGACCCGTGTGATGTTGGTGTGCCGGCCAGCTGCACCCTGTCCCTTTGGCCAGGGCAGACATCCACACATCCACAGCGCGCCGCAGTTCTTTGGCACAACGCAGCTGCTCCGAGCGCATCCCGGAGGGACGCAGCAAATAAATTACCCACTTACCGAGCGTAATTGGTGAGGGATTAAAAATCGATGGGTGAGCTCGGGTGCCCAGCTCTGGCCCCCTCGCCCAGGAGGCGACGCTCGGGCCGCCTTCGAAGAGAGGTGGTTTATGTTTAACCAGACAATGCGTGAGCCCTATTCCCTTAACTAATTTTCCCGGTACCCTAACGGACGGCGCATTAATCGTCTCCTGCCGTTATTTATTTATTTCCCCGGCAACGCTCTGACAGGGCACCTTATTTTCTTTGTCAAATGCCATTAGCGCGCGGTGGGACCGTGCGGCCGCGCAAGACAGATGCTGGTAATAATCATGAAATTCTCATTATTTACTCTCCCTTCTCTCATGTTTGGGTTATTGATGTCCCCCGGGCACGGCCGGGGACTGCGGGTTATTCTGATAGTCAATCACACGAATGCAATTGCTGGGGTTTTGTGGGCTTTGTTCCCCAGCCACATCCCTACGCATCCTGTGGCACGGGACAGCATCGGTGCCACAGGAGCAGGGTCCCGGTCCTCAGCTCCGCTTCGCCCCTAAGAAATCCCCCTGCAGGAGAGGGTTCCCACCCCGTGCATTTTGTGGGATGGGGAGGAAGAACCCTGCGTCTCCACTGCGGGGTTTTGCACTGGTGCTGCTGGCCTCCCTCCCTCCCCAGCCTCTTTTTCCTCCATGACCATTTGCAAACCTGGCACAGGGGAGGGAACGGCGCGTGGCATCCCCCTCGCTGACGGGCTCTGCTTTGCTTTTAGAAGACAGGAAGCTCTTCGTGGGCATGCTGGGGAAGCAGCAGAGCGAGGACGACGTCCGGCGCCTCTTTGAGCCCTTCGGCCAGATCGAGGAGTGCACCATCCTCCGCGGGCCAGACGGAGCCAGCAAAGGTGGGAACCAGGGAGCTGGGGGATGGGAGCTGCCAGCCGGGCAGTCCCCACAAACCACCTCTCCCGTGCCCCGCTCTGCCCGCAGGTTGTGCCTTTGTGAAGTACGGCAGTCACGCCGAGGCTCAGGCTGCCATCAACAGCCTGCACGGCAGCCAAACCATGCCGGTAAGCGCCGGGCGCGCCCCGCGGCTCTCATCCTACCCCCTGTGCTGTCTCCATAATCCAATCACCAGCTAATTTGATCTGTCTAATTGGATCAGAATCCCAGTTTGTTGTCCACAACAAACCTGAGGTTCATCCTTGCCTCGTGCTGGGGGTGGGTGTGTGGGGCTAATTCCCTCGCTCCAGGAGAAAGGTGTGATTTAATTAACACCGAAGGTCAAAACCGTGAGCGAGGGGGAAAGGAAAACAGCGGTCAGGGAGCAGCCGCTGGGAGGAAAGACGGCTATAATTAAACCTCGCATCGATCACTGCTTGCTGCTGCCAACCAGGCGGCATCCCAGGGCTGCAGGGCGAGGACGCTGCGGCCGCCGGGAGCCAGCGGGTCGTCCTCAGAACAGGGTGACATTTTGGGGTCACGCCAGGCCGATGGCCCCGCCGTCAGCCCCGTCTCACCCCCACTGTAGGGCGCCTCGTCCAGCCTGGTGGTGAAGTTTGCGGACACGGACAAGGAGAGGACCCTGCGGCGGATGCATCAGATGGCAGGGCAGCTGGGCATCTTCAACCCCATGACCATCCAGTTCGGCGCCTACGGGGCCTACACGCAAGCGGTAGGAGGTGGCATGGGGTCAGCGCGGGAGGGGACACGTCTTTTTTTGGGGGAACGTGCTGGCAATGCTAATTTATCCTCCCTTGCCTCTTTCTTCCTCTGCACCTCGCTCACTTTTCCCTCTTTCCTCCCTTTGTTTCTCCTTCCCCCTTCAGATCATGCAGCAGCAGGCGGCCCTGATGGCGGCGGCGCAGGGCACCTGCCTGAACCCCATGGCCGCCATCGCTGCCGCCCAGATGCAGCAAATGGCCGCCTTCAACGTCAGCGGGCTGGTGGCCGCCCCCCTCACCCCTTCTTCAGGTACAGCCCCTGCTTTCACCCCACCGCCCACCTCCTCGGTGGCCTCGGCGGGGGGACGCCGGTGCTGACGCCCTCCCTCCTGCCCATGGGGCTGCAGGTACGAGCACCCCCCCCGGCATCAGCACGGCGCCCGTGCCCAGCATCGCCACGCCGATCGGGGTGAACGGCTTCAGCCCGCTGCCGCCGCAGACCAACGGGCAGCCCGCCTCCGAGACCATCTACACCAACGGCATCCACCCCTACCCAGGTGCCAGCCTCACACCGCCCCACACAGCATGGGGGGGCTCAGATGCGCTCCCTGGTGCCGGGGACATGTGCTGGGAGCTGGTCGTCCTCGGCTTTCCCTCGCTTACTCTCTTCCTTCTCCCTTCTTTTCTCTTCCCAGCTCAAAGCCCCACGGTGGCAGATCCCCTCCAGCAAGCCTACGCGGGCATGCAGCACTATGCAGGTCTCAAACCTCGCTTGCACGTCTCCCTCTCTCCCCGCTCTGCTCTGTGCCGGTTCCTGGAGGGGGGCTGTGAGCGCCGCGGGGGGGTCGAAGCCGGGCAGCGTGGCCCCACGCGGCCCGGGAACGTGTTAACGCAGTAATGCAGTGAGAGAAGGGTGTCAGGGCGTGCTGTGGGAGTACTCTGAGCCCGGCAGCTGGTATTTAATTAGGAGCACCAGCGGCAATTTCCAGCTTTGCAACAGAAGACGAAGTTTCTGACCCCTAGTTATTATTTTGGCCAACCAGAAGTTGATAAAAGCCTCTTTCATCCGCCTTAAGGCCGTGTTACCGGTGCCCCCAGCATCCCTATGGGGAGAGCCGTTCCCACAGGCCAGGGCCCTGCTGGCAGAGGCAGGCTGCACTGCAGGGGGAGCCCGCACCCCAGAAAGGTTTTTGAAGCCCAATTGCGCCCTCCCACGGCGCCACGGCCCACCCCGGTGCCACAAGGGAGGAACGGGACCTCGGGAAGCAGCCACCACCCGAGCGGTGGCCACGGCTCTGCTCAGACCTCTGTGCCACCAAACCCCGCGTGCTGGGGACGCGGTGATGAAGCCCCGCTGGGGCCAGTGAGGGTGGCAGTTGGGGACGTCCCTCCGGGGGCCGGTCCCCATCCTGTGCCAGGGTCTCAGCGCGGCGTTTCTCTGTTCCAGCAGCATATCCTACCGCCTACGCGCCCATCAGCCAAGCCTTCCCCCAGCAAGCGCCCATCATCCCGCAGCAGCAGCGAGAAGGTAAGGGGGGCACCCCGCCGCGGGGCCGCTGCTCTGCCGCTCCCGGTGGCCCCCGCCTCGTGGCTGACGTGTGGCCCTGTCCTTTGTGTGTCACCCAGGTCCCGAAGGCTGTAACCTGTTTATTTATCACCTGCCCCAGGAGTTCGGGGATGCGGAGCTCACGCAGATGTTCTTGCCTTTCGGCAATGTCATCTCTGCCAAAGTCTTTGTGGACCGTGCCACCAACCAGAGTAAATGCTTTGGTAAGTCACCGCCCGGGGCTCTCCCCAGTGACGGGCAGCACCAACGGGTGACCAAACCCAAAGCAGCGTGGTGGCTGTCACCCCAGGGCTGAAGAACCACGCCGTGCCAGGACGGAAGGACATAACCTCCTGCTGCCGCTAATTAGGATGTCACTGCATCACCGTAGTGTCCCCAGACCTCATCACCTCAGTGTCCCCACAGACCCTGTCAACCCCATGTCCCTGTGGATCCTCTCACCCCAGAGTCCCCACAGACCCCGTCACCTCGATGTCCTCACAGACCTCACTGTCCCCGGAGATGTCATCACCCAGCACCCTGCAATTTGGGGCTGCTCTGTCCCCCAAGACCTCCCCATCCCAGAGGCCATTCCTGGGCTTCGTGAGCCCATCTGGGCGAGCACGGGGTCCACGATGAAGTTGGGCCGTGACCCTGTTGCAGTCGGGCAGCGAGGTGTGATGCTGATGGTGACAAACTGTCCCCCCCCGTCACCCCGTCCCTCTCCCCCAGGTTTCGTCAGTTTTGACAATCCGACTAGCGCTCAGGCAGCCATTCAGGCCATGAACGGCTTCCAGATCGGCATGAAGAGGCTAAAAGTCCAGCTAAAGCGGCCGAAAGATGCCAACAGACCCTACTGACCCCTGCCCACCCTGGCCCTACGGAGAGGTAAGGTGGGGACCGGGGGGGTCACCTCCAGCACCGCTGGGTTGAGCCGCATTTTCTCCAGAAATGCCCTCATGCATGTGCTGGGCTCTCTGCTCCCAGAAGACTGTGTGGGGCTGGGCACTTGAGATAAACAGCGTCTGTTTGGGGTAAAATCCCGGTGATGTGGGATTAGTGCTTCAGCCGGGCACTGCCGGGGTGGGCCGGATCCTGCTCAGCAGCCGTGGATCGCTCACGGAGCCTTCGCTGTCTTGCAGGTCGGGCGTCCCGCGATGTCTGACGACTTTCCCCTTCCCCAAGTGCAGTATCCAAACCCGTAACTCTCTTTCTTTGCAACATGTCCCGGAGGAGGAGGAATAGGAGGAGGAGGTGATGGAGAAAAAAAACGTGAAGAAGAGAGCCATTCTGGTCGTAGCTTTTCTTTTCCTTTTTGATTTTTTTTTCTATCCAAACGGTCTTGTTTGTTTCTTAACGGGATTGAGAGAGCGAGGAAGGCAGGAAGGAGAGCGACGCGGCAGTGGTAGCGGGGCTGAGATTCGCTGCTGGCCGCTCGCTGGGACTCACCAAATCCCTCGCCGGGAGAGAGGACCAAGGCCCGGGCGGCCGGGACGTGAGCTACCTTTTTAAAGCACTCATTTGCTGCTACAAATTTCCCAGGAGGAACGAGGAACAGAGGCTCCAAACGGACTTTAAACCAAAGGCAGCGGGAAGGGACCAGCCTCGGGCGCTTCACCTGGAGGATGCTTGTTTGGAAAGAGAAATCGTGATTGTTTTTTCCACGTCTGGCTGGGAAAAAGAGGGAAAAAAAAGGATAAAAGGATGTTGGACTTATAGAAGATATATATAAATAAGTATATATATATATATCCCATGGAGCAGGGTGGCGGGACACGCACTTCCCCCCTGCTTGTCACTGGCACAGGGACATAGGATTACTTGTTTCAGAGTCATATCATTCCTTAGAGTTTAGGGACCAAAGGACTATTGCTTTTTTAAATATATATATAAATAAATTAATTTAAAAAAAAACACACAAAAAAAATGGAAGAAGAAAAAAAAAAAGATTTAAGAAAAACCTCGGGCGCAAGAGCTGCGAGCGGCGCCAAGAGGAGCTTAAGGGCTCGGTCTGGGGGGGGCTGATTTGTGGCTGAGCGCCGGGGAGGGGGGGATGTAGAGGGGTTTTTGGGGGGGCTGCGGCGGCCCCAGCAGCCAAATCTGGTCAAAAGAGCCCCTCGGTCGCCTGCAGGAGACGGCGAAGCGATTTGGTTCTTTGGCCCTTTTGTGTTTTTTTTTTTTTTTTTTTTCCGTTTGTTTTTCAGCCAAAAAAAAATTAAAAATAAAAAAATGTGAGGTTTCGGCAGAAATGAAGTGAAGCAAAATAAAATTATTTTGTCAAAATCTTCACCTTGGTTTGTTGTTTGGAGCAATCACTGCATGCTGGAGTCCTGCTGCGAGCTGGGGCGGCGCTAGCGCGGCCTTGCTTCCCTGGAGGAGGAAATGGGGTGGGACCCGACGGGCACCAGCAGCCTCTCGGTTTGGGGTTTTGCTTTGCTTTTTTTTTTCTGGAAATTGACGTTTCCTGAAGGAATTTGCCCCCACAAGCTGGAGAAGTGGGTGTGGGCAGCGTCTCTGGGGCAGGAGCAGGCCCCCAGCACTGCTTGCCTGCGGTGTCAGCGTTGTTTCGGAGCGATGGGGAGCTTTCGCAGGGCATTGGCGCATCCCCTTGGGGGTCGCCTCGCTGCCACACCGGGAGACTTTCAGTAAACGTGGGAAAGTGGCTTTATTCATTTTATTTTTAAGGGAAAAAAAAAGCCCACAAACCTAAGCAAAAAATGATGGCATGGTCTCAGCCGCAGAGCAGCGGGGAAGGGCAGTCTGGGTTTTTTATTTATTTCGGGTTAACCCCAGGGCCACGGTTAACCACGGCGCGAAGCTACATCCCTGTCCCTTCCCCACGGCCCCTGCCCACCAGGGTGTTCAAAGAATTTTACTACACCACGACAGATTTCTTTTCTCTTTTTTTGTCTTTTTTTTTTTGTTTGTTTGTTTTTGCATGTTTGGTTTTTTTTTTGCTTTTTTGCTTCAGTTTCTCAACTTCGGTAAAAACGCCGTCGCTGTAAACGCGAGGAGGGACGGCCGCCACCGGGCACGCGCCGTGCCACACGCTGCGTCGGGGACGATGTGGGGACAAGGGACCGCTCAACCCGCCCGCCGCGCGCTCGCCGCTTTACGCCTATGTACAGGGAGGTGCCGCCGGCGCTGGTGCCCCCGCTTCTGCCCTGCCCGGAGCCGCGCACGTCGCCCGGCTGGCGCGAAACCCGCTCGCCCGTCCTCGGCCAAGGGCCATCGCTCAGCGCCCCGGAGCGCCGCGGCGGGTCCCTGCCGCTCAGTTTGTGTACACCTGAGTCCCGATCACACGCATGATCTCCTTCTGGATTTTGGGGTCCTGAGTATTGATATTGGCGTCTCCCACTTGGCCGTCTTCGTACCTGGAGGGGTAGAGGGGGTGAGGGGAGCCCGTGGGGGCCAGGCGCGGGCATGAGGGGCGGCAGGACTCACACAAAGAAGAAGCGGGTGCAGACGTGGTCCGAGACGGGGCAGACCCAGATGTTGCCGTGCTTCTGCAGGTCCTTGGAGGTGATGACTGCCGAGGGAAGGAAGGGGCTGTCAGGCGGGTGACGGGTGACGGACGGGCACCGGGATGTTGCGCTGGGGACCCCAAGCCCCCCCCCGGTGCCCAGCTGGGGAGGTGGGTGCTGCCCGTCCCCCGCCACCCCGCGCGGCCCCGCACCTTCACAAAGCGCGATGCAGTTCAGGTTGCGGCTCTGGAGGAAGCGGGACTGGATGGAGCGGGTCTGCGAGGAGAGCACACGGCGTCACTCCCCGTCCTGCTCCGGTCCCCGACACCTCCCCAGCCCTGTCCCTCCTGTCCCTGACCCCCACCACCGCATCCCCCACGCTGTCACCTGGGGGATGGTGTTCATCCGGTTGTACCTCTGCACCAGCTCGTCCTTCGAAGGCATCCGGTGCTGCCCTTTCCCCATCCCTGTGGAAGGTGACAGGGCACCGTCACTGCCCGCCTGCAGGGCACCCCAGAGGGGATGCTGCAGCCAGCGGGCAGGAGCTCCCCGGGGTGACATGGGGACAGCGGCGAGGACACATGCCACAGACACCCACGGGGACGGCCGTGTGGGATGCTCCCGTCCCACAGCTGAACCCTGGGAACCCCCACGGAGCGGCTTTCAGAGCTGGCAAAAGGAAGAAGTGGCTATTGTGACACCCTAAAGTCATTTTTTTGAGCCTGGAAAATGCTGATTTATTTGTATTTTTTTTCCCCGGTGACCAAGAGGGCACATCGGAAAGCCCCGGGTTGGCAGGGAGAGGCTGGTGTGGGCGGGATGGATGCGGGATGTGGCCGGGAGGCCTCAGCACCCTGTTCCCATGCGGATCCTCCGGCTGGCACGGCACCGAGCGGCCCCGGGCCCATGCAGGGAGAGGGGTGGGAGTGCAGGCGGGACGGAGCGGTGCAGGCAGCCTCTTACCTGAGTATCCAAAGGAAATACTGGAGATGGGGCTCAGATAGATGCCCTTGCCATAGGCTGCTCCATGCAGCTTGCAGGAAAACACCAGGGTGAGCAACACGGGGCCCACAGCAGCCTGGGCATGGGGCGCGGGCCGTGGCGGCAGCGAGCAGCATCCCTGGGGCTGCCCACATCCCTCCCTGCCCTCCCGCCTGGATCTGGGGCTGGCGGCAGCCAGCGGTACCTGCAGTTTGGTGTAGGACGCGTTGACCAGCCCGTTGCGGAGGATGGAGTGCCAGTTCTCAATGTGAGAGCCACTGCAAGAGCCAGCACTGTGTCAGCCCCAGCCCCACAGTGCCCGGCCCCATGGTGCCTCATGGGGGTCCCACCAGCCCCCCGCTGCCCCCCGGTAGCTCACTGGAAAGCGAAGGTGCTGCCGTAGAGCTTCTTGGCGGTGCGGAAACGGGCTTCCTTGGCCGGGGGGCTGCTCAGCAGGAGGAACTGGTGTGAGGTGTGCATGAACTTCAGCTGCTACCAGCGGAAAGGGAACAGCAAAGGCGGCGCCGGCGGGGAGAGAGGACAGACAGACACAGATCATGCACGGCAGTCCCCAACCCCACGCCCACCCCAGCCCAGTGCGACTGCCCGGAGCCTGGCTGGAGCACTTGGCCATGGTGCAAGGGCCAGGAGCCGTCGGAGCTCACCCATCACTGCCCGCAGCATCTCCAAATCCTCCCTCCTCCGTCCCACAGCCTGCATCCGATGCCCCATATTCTGGGCACACATCCCGTAGCGACATCCCACATCCCGTGGCATGCATCCCACCACCTGCACCTTACATCCCACCCCCTGCATCCCGCATCCCATGCCCGTGCAGCTCTATCCCCATCCTAGCTGGGCCACTTACCCTGCTGAGAGGCAGCTTGACGATGTGGGACCTGTTGCTGGAGATGATCCTTGGGAAGAGGAGGAGGAGGAGGACAAAGAGGTCAGACAGGGTGGTTTGACCCCGGGTGCGAGTCCCACCCTGTCCCTGAGCCTCGGGTGCTGCCTGCTGGGTGGTCACAAACCCCAGGAGAAAGCAACCACAATGGAGCAAGGGGCTTGAGCCCCCGCCCCGTCCCCCCCAGCACCCTCGGCCTTACCATTGCAGGAGGGGATGTGCCAGGGGGTCCAGCTTGTCCATCTGCTTCTTGATCTCCAGATAGGAGCCCTGGCAGAGGCACGGTGGAGGTGAGCCCCCGTCACCCACCCACCCTCTCGTGAAGGGCACCAAAATGCCAGCCAATGGAGATGACCGATGTGAAGGGTCTCACTCGGGGCCAAAATGTTGGGCTGGGGCCACGCTGCATACCTGGGTCATCTCCCGGATGGACATCACGCTGTCCAGGGCCTTCTGCAGCCGCTCGTAGTTCTTCTTCTGCACATGGGGCAGCAGAGGGGCGGCTGTCAGCCTGGCACTGGGGAGTGCTGCCCCACTGCTGCCCTGCTGCTTACCTTGGGGTTGAAGGCGAGTGTTTTGGGGTCGTTGGGGTCCACCACGGAGGGGTAAGGCTCAAAGATGATGCTTTTGCGAGGAGACTCCAGCGCAGCGCGGCACATGGCCACCAGCAGGTCCACCACCTGGGCACGGGGACGGACAAGGGGCACAGGAACGAGGTCAGTGCAGCACCCCAAGGAGACGTCGCGGTGCTCATCCCAGAGATGTCACCCTCATGCCACGCACCCACTGCGCCCCTGCTCCCCATACCTCAGCACCTGTGGCCACCTCCTCCGCCGCGCCAGACATCACGCCCAGGGTGTAGAAGGAGAAGACGCACAGCTCCCGGGTGCACACGGCTGGCTGTGGAGGGGACAGGCGCCACGTGTGGCATCGGTGACAGCGACACAGGGTGACACTTGTGCCCGCCCGGCCGCTGCCACCACCACACCTTGAGCATGGAGCCGTTCTGGAAGACGTGCTGCTCGTCACACACCACGCAGTACTCGTTGAGCGTCGGGATGCGCTGCTCCGCGTACTTCATGATCTGCGGGGCAGGATGTGGGAGTCAGCCCCGTGGTGGCAGCGGTGGCCTGGCCACTCGGGTCCCTTGCACCTGGGAGATGTTTGGGACCACTGCAAGGGACCACGGCAGGAGCCAGACCCTGCTCTGGAAACCCCAGTGGGATGTGGGGCAGTGGGGAAGTTGCTCTGGGTAGCGGGATGGGGACAAGTGTGACAAGGGACAGAGGGGACAATGCTCTGGGTGCCGGGCTAGGTCCCAGCAGGATGCGGGGCGCTCACCTGGACGAGGAAGCCGTACTCCAGCGTGGGGACGTTCTTGCAGTGGCCACCAACCTGCGACAGAGCCGGAGCAGTGCCAGCTGTGTTACCCTTTCCCCACACACCCCCTGCCGCATCGGGAGCCCCCGAAGGCCCTGGGTGCCCCCAACACCCTCCCAGGGGGACACGGCCGCACCGGGAACGTGCCACCCGCCCCGATGCCACGCGGCTGGGGGTAGGGGAAGGGGAGGGAGAGCAAAGCGAGCCCCGAGCCGGGGTTGGCACCCACCAGGATGTTGAAGGGGGCGACACCTGCCTGGGTGCTGGGGGCGTAGCTGAAAACCTCCCCCTTGGGGTTCTTCACCGTGCAGGAGACGGAGCGGTTCATCAGGCGGTTGACGCGCACCTCGGGCGCGCCCAGCTTGCCCTTCAGCACCGAGTCCGGGATGACGGGGAAGCTGGGCGACCTGCGGGAACAGGACCAGGGGGCCACTTGTCACCGTCACCCTCCCCAGATGGCGGTTTCCCTCCTGGCTCCTCCTTCCCCATAAATCTAGCACCCAATCTGTGCCTTCCTGCAGGATTTTGGGAGCTCCCACTCCGTAGCCTTTGAGGTGCAAATGGGGAAACTGAGGCATGGTGACAGAGGAGTGAGGGTCCCTGGTGAAGGTGACAGGGGCTGGGACCCTGGGGACACGGCTGGAACCTTACTTGGGGATGGGGGAGAAGATGCTGAGGCCCGCTCGAAACTTCTTGATGGTGCCACTCGTCTTGAACCAACTGTGCCGCTTCTCCTGCTGGGTCTTCAGGAAGTCGTTGCTGAGGTGTTTCCATTGCTGGGATGTGAACATGCCCAGGATCCTGGCAGAGAGGTGGCATGGGTGCCCCAGCAGGGTACCAGCACCCAAGGGTGCTTTGGCCAAGCTGGAGGTTTTCGGCTGGGTGCCCCCTGCCCCCCAGCTCCTTGTCACCAAAACCCAGTGACAATCCCATCCTGGGGCTGTAGGGTGAGCAAGCAGATGTGGTGTGATGGGGACAGGGGCACCCGGATGGTTTTGAGGCAAAACACTCCCAAGCCACCTCCCCACCACCCCGGGGCCCCGCGGCGTTTCAGCTCTTACTTCTTCAGCTGCAGACCCAGCCCGAAGCCCTCCTTGTTGGACGGCTGGAAGACCTCGATGGATGGTTCTGCCAAGAGCGAGCCACTTGTCACCCAGCGCCCATCCCACAGGCACACGGGGACGCCCCGACCGCCCATCCCCACTCACCGGGGCCATCGAGGTACTGGGAGAGGGAGAAGCGCAGGCGCAGGACGATGGGCTCCGTCCGAAGCACCTTCCACGCTGTCGCCACCTCCTCCTGCCGAGGGACAGCCATGGGGACCCCAGCTGGATCCAGGGAACCCGGGGGACACCCCACCAGCATCCCACGCTGGGGACACCCCCTGTGCCACGGGGACTCACATCGAGGAAGCTGATGTTCACGTGGAGGTCGATGTCCACGTCGTCGATGGTCCCATACTCCCTGCAGCAACATGAGGTGAGGGGACGGGGTGAGGCTGGCGTGCCCCCTGTGCCACAGCGGGTGGCCTTGTGGGCATCGTGACGGGCACACGTGGCTCCCTGCGTCCCAGGGTGGCACGGGGAGAGTGCAGGGGACCTGGGGGTGCCACGTGTGGGTCACTAGGAGTTGTCACAGCCAGGGGCCCCAGGGATGTCACGGTGCAGGTGCACCCACCTGACGGACACGGCATTCTCGCTGTAGATCTCCTTCACGGCCTCGATGTCGGCGTCCAGCTGTGGGTGGCGGTACAGGTCGGCGGCGCAGGTCCCCTGCAGAACAGCACCCGTGGCATCATCAAACATGGAGCCCCCAGACCTGCGTAAGGGGGCAGGGGCTCCCCAAGCCCCCCAGGTGCCCAGTGGCAGCTGTCCCCAGCTGTGGCATTACCTGCACCCCGTAGAGGAACTCCTCGGACTCATTGTCCCCGTCGGAGTCATCGTCCGTCCAGTACTGGCCCTTGAGGTCCTGGGGGGAGCAGAGTGGGGGGCAGAGAGTTAGGGGGGGAGAGAATTTCGGGGAGGGGGCTCGGGGGAGCAGATTGAGGGAGAGGTTGGGATGGGTTTGGGGGCAGGCTGAGGGAGCAGGTTTTGGGGGGGGAAATTTGTGGGGGAGGTTTGGGGTTGCAGGTTGAGGACGGTGAAGGTTTGGGGGGACAGACTGAGGGGGAAGACTGCAGGGAGGTTGGGGGGGGCAGGTCTGGGGGTACAGGTTTCAAGGGGCAGATGGGGGAGCTGGGTCAGGGGCAGACTGGGGGAGGCAGATTGTGGGGGAGCAAGCTTGGGGGGCAGGTTTGGGGGTGCAGGTTGAGGGATATAGGTTTGGAGGTGTAGGTTTGGGGGGCAGATTGGGGGGTGCAAGTTTGGGGATTCAGCTCTGGGTAACGGGCATGGGGAAGGTTTGGGGTGTAGGTGGGGGAAGCAATTTGGGGGTGCAAGTTGGGGGGTACAGGTTTGGGGTGTAGGCAGGGAAAGCAGTTTGGGGGTGCAGGCTTGTTGGGTGCATAATGAAGGGTGCAGGTTTGGGGGTGTAGGTTTGTGTGACTGATTTGGGGGGCAGGTTTGTGGGTGCAGGTTTACAGAGCAGGCAGGAGGGTGAAGGTTTGGGGGATGAGTTTGGGGGTGCAGGTTTGCAGGGCAGGTTTGGGGATGGAGGTTTGGGGTGCAGGGAGGAGAATGCAGGCTTGGGGGTACAGGTATGGGGGACAGGCTTCGGAGTGCAGGCTTGGGGTGCAGGCAGGAGGGTGCAGGTCTGGATGACAGATTTGGGGATGCAGGTTGAGGGGTTGGGTCTGGGGACAGGTTTAGGGTTCAGGTTTTGGGGTCCAGGCAGGGGGGGACCCGCACATCACCACCCAGGGACCTTGCAGCCGATGGGGGGGGGGGCTGCACCTCACCCCTCCCTCCCTCATCGGGGGGCTCCCACCCCACAGGAGCCGTTTGTGGGGGACACGGGGGGGGACACAAAGGGACATGGAGGGGACACGGGGGACCCGCAGCCCACGTTCGCCACCATCCCCCCCTCAGCGCTGCCACCGCCATCCCCGTGCCGGCCTGTGCAGCGAGGCCTGGTCCCGCCACCACCGCCAGGCCCCGAACGGGGCTGGGGGGGGGGGAGGGGGATGTTGTCCCCGTCCCCCTGTCCCCTCGTCCCCGTCCCCATCGCCATCCCCTCACCATCTCAGCGCTGGCCGCGGCCTGCCCCCGGCCCTGCCGCCTCCATGCTGCCGGGCGGGCGGGCGGCCATCGGGCCTTGACGTCAGGGCCCCGGCGCCTCCGTCTCCCAGCAACGCCGCCCGGGCGGTGACGTCACCGCGGGGACCCCGGCACTGAACCCCAAAATGTCCCCCGTTGTCCCCAGGGACACCCCAAGTGTGTGTGTGGGGGGGGGGAGGGGGACACAGCATCCCCGGCGCAGGTCCCCGTGGTCCCCTGTGGTCCCTCACAGCCCCCCGGTGGTCCCCACGCAGTGTCCCCATGTCCCCTGCACAATGTCCCCGTGGTCCCTCATGGTCCCATGTCGGTCCTCACGGTCCCCACTCAGTGACCCCCATGTCCCCTTGCACAAGGTCCCGAGATCCCTCATAGCCCTGTGTTGGTCCCCACTCAGTGTCCCCCACATCCCCTACGCAAGGTCCCCGTGGTCCCTCAAGGCCTCATGTTGTTCACCATGATCCCCACTCAGTGTCCCCCATGCCCCTCCCGCAGGGTCCCCTCACAACCCCACATTGTGTCCCCTTGGTCATAACGCAGTGTCCCCGATGTCCCCAGCACAGTGATCCTGAGGTGCTGGCACTGGGTGCCCACAGTGGGTCCATACATTGCTAGCATGAGGTCCCCAGTGTCCCTCCCCATGGTGCTGGCACATTGTCCCCAATGTCCCCAGCACAAGGTCCCCCTGGTCCCAATGCAGAATATCCTGATGGGGTCCCCAGTGTCCCCAGCAGTGTCCCCACAGTCCCAGCACAGGGTCCCCACGGTGCTGGCATGGGGTCCCCAATGTCCCCAGCCCAGTGTTCCTGCCTCTGTCCCCCTTTTTGGCAGGGCACAAGGACATCGCACGCTGCTGCACCCCACAGTGCCATGAGGACACCCCACACCTTGTCCCTGTCACCACCTTGGACTTTACCCAAGGTGCCACCAGGCGCTGGGCACGTGAGGAAGGTGGCAGGAGGACACGTGGGACGGGGATGTGCCACCCCTGGGAGGAATTTCTGTCCCCAAATGCGTGTTTCCACCAGTGTGAGTGGGGTCAAAGCACCCGTGGGTGCTTGTGGGGATGGGTGGCTTGTCCCCAGTGGTGGCACTGCTGTCCCATGGGGACAACGAGCTGGCAGAGGAGACACAAGGGGTATGCACCATGAACATGGCGCTGTCCGCACCCTGGTCCCCAAATGTCCCCTCTGTGGGGGCTAACAGAAAAGCAGGGGACGCTCCCTCAAGACTCCCAAGCCCAACAGTGACAACGGTGTCACCACCTTCCAAAGCCACCCCCAAATATCCTCTTTTTGGGCAAAATAGCCAAATGGCTCAATCCATGCATGCGACATTGAGGTTTGGTGGAAAATGGGGCCAAAAAGCAGCATTTTGGTGCCCCCCCTCCAAGGGCCATGGAGATTTTTGGGCACTCAGGCCCTGTGCGTAACTCGAGACTCCTATTTTCGTCCCCAAGGGTCTATTTTTGTCCCCAGACCATGGCGCTGGCAGCACAGGGCATGGCGTGTGCCCCCCGCTGCCTTCATCTCCTGTGGGGTGCCGCGACGTGTAGGGCACTGCGTGGGACTGAGCCGCGTGGGCACCTGCACTTTTTTTCCCCAGAATGCCTGTTTTGTCCCCAAACCTTGGGGACAACCATAAGGACAGCTGGGGGACACCGCGGGGTGGCCGGGGGGCCGGCGGGTGGCACCCCACGGTGCCCCCCGTCCGCCCAGGGCCCCTGCAGGTACCGCGGGCAGGAGCGCGGGGGGGTGAATGAAGGGGCGCGGCCCCTTTAAGAGCGGCGCGGCCCCTTTAAGAGCGGCGCGGCGCCTTTAAGAGCGGCGGCCACTCTCCACCGGCGTGCCCGCCTGCTGCGCCGCCGCCTGATTGGCTGCGGGGCGCGTGAGCCTTCTCGCTCCTCAACCGCAGCTTGCGCGTCCGCCGGGGAAAGAAGTCCTCGCTTCTCCCCCGCAGCGCGAAGCCGGCGGAGGGATCCGTGGGGGCGGTGCTGCGGCCGGGATCACCTTGGCGGCGCGGCCGGGCCGCGCGCAGAGGAGCGGCGGCTCTCAGGCAGGACGGGTGCGGGGCGTGGCGGCGGGAGCAGCACCAGGAGGTAACGGCGGCCCCGGACAGGGAAGGAAGGGGCGGCGGGCGAGCACCGGGGGCCGCCGCCATCTCCGGTGCCCGTGGGTCCCCGTGCCGACGCAGGGGTCTCCCCGCGGGGCCGGGCATTAGAGGGGAGCGGCCGTTAGGGGGAGCGGCCGTTAGGGGGAAGCGGTCACTGAGGGGCGCGGGCAGCCCCGCGGGTCCCTGGAGAGATGCCCGGCCTTGCGCCGCCGCCCCGAGCCGCTCCCTGCCCCCGGGCGCTGAGGCAGAGCCGCGGCAGCGCTCGTGTCGGCGGCCCGGGGCCCTTCCCGATGCCCCCCCCGCCAGGGCTCCAGGGGCCGCTTCGCAGCGGGTTTGGGGCCGGGGGGGCGGCGGGGGGCGGTCAGCGGGAGCCCCTCGGCCCTTCCCCCGAGCGGTAAAAGCAGCAGGCGAGGTCTGAAGCGTGCTTTGTTCTGGCCTCGGCGCTCCCCGTGCGGCAGGCCCGGGGATGCGTTCAGGGGAGCTCCCGGCATGTCGGTGACTAATGCGCCGGGAAGCGGCCGCCCCCCGCTGCAAGGACGGCTCCTGACGGCGGCTGGCACCGGCGCCCGAAGGCTGGGCTGGGCGGCGAGGAGCTTCTCCGGTTACCGCCGTGCCTCCGGGGAAGCTCGAGGGCCGGTTGTGCAACCCTAAGGGCTGAGCTAAAAACCCCCACCGTCATAAGCACGTTTTTGTGCCCAGTTTTCAAAGCAGGACTGAAGTTGAGGAAACCCACACGTGGTGCTGCGAGAGCGCTCGGTGTGCTCGAGGGAGGGACAGCCCTGCGGTCGCGGTTCGGTGGCCCCACGTGCCATGCTGCCACGGCCAGGTTAAAAACCATCTTTTCTTTCAGCACAGGGAGCTTCGCTGCCGGCCAGGTGTTGGACGCCGTGATTCAGGGCAAAACCCTGCCCAGAAACTTTGCTTTCACTCGAAAGCACGCTTCCTGCTGCTGGCGGAGACCGCAGCGCCGCATCCGGGCCTCCCGCCCGAGCCGTCTGTTTTTTCCCCAACTAAACACCCATTTTATTAAAACCTTTAATTTATTGCCGTTAGCCGGAGCGCAGCAGAGCCGGCGTTAATTCCCCTTCCGTGCCCCGAGCTGGTAATTCAATTTAACACAGACAAAATGTTCCTTCGGCCGAGCAGGCGGGCCGGGCCACGTGCTAATCCTTTATCTCCCTGCGTCCCCGGCCGGGGCTGTCCCTGAGGGCAGCCGGTGGCTGCTGGGAGGGGGCCGGGGCGGCTGCAGCGTGCTGTGATGGCCGGCACGTAGGGAATGGGGCTGCAGTACCCTGCTGCCGCCGCTGCCAGACCCTGCGCACAACATCTCCATCCCCAGGCTGCTCACGCGGTTAGGCAGCGTGTGGCGGGGGGAGCTCAGTTTCCACCCCCAACTGTGCATAAATTTAAAGGAAAAAAGGCCTTTTTTTGTCATGTTAAAAAAATCTCCACTTGATAGCGGGGAGGTTTGATTTGTGCTGGTGTGGCTGGAGGGCTGCTTGGCCTGTGTTGGAGCACCGCAAGGTGAAGTTGGTAGCTGTGTCTGCTCCAGCTGTATTCTCTAGATAAGTTCTTCCTTGTCACCAGCAGACACCTGATAGTCGCTGATAGTACTGATTTATTTTACGCTAAGCCTGCTGTGTACCTTTGCCCTCTGGGGAAGGCAGGCGCAGCCAAGGCGTACGTGGCTCTGACTGCTCACCCGCTGGCACACAGGGAAAGCGCCGGTGTCACCCAGCCCTGTTGGGGTGAGCGTGTCCTCCCCAGTCCCAGCAACCAGCTTACTGCAGTCCGAGCCGTGGCAGAGCTGCGGGCGTGCTTGGGGTCGCAGCCGGCCTCCAGAAGCCTTGCATTTTGGGAAGCATCCCACAGTTGCGTAAGGATGTGGCGTGGCATCCTGCTGCAGCTGGGAGTTGTCCTTCCCTCCCTGGAAGAGGAGCTGATCCTGTTAAAAGCCTGTTTTGCTACAGAAATTGATTTTTATTGCAGCTGAGACCCTGAAGCAGGGAACCATCTCTGCCCGGGGTGGCGGTGGTTAACGCCGGCCCTGCAAAGTCACGCTTCCCTCTGTTGCAGGCTGAGATAACAGCGAAGGGGGGTGCAGCGGGCACTGCCGCTCTGCGCAGCCTCTGCTTTCTTCCTCCCCCGGGGCAGGGCTGGAGATGCCGTAGACGTAACGTTTCTTGCTGCCGACCGCAGGATGAGCCGGCTCAACTTAGTCACCTTGCTGCTGAAACCGGTCACGCCGACCTCAAACGGTCCCGGCTTTCTAGAACGTTCAACGGCGAGGGAGACACCAGCCATCTTTGGTGCACCCTGCCTGAAGCACAGACAGCTTGCAGTCAGCGTGGGGATTTATGAGTTGTGCCCCGAGGAAGGAAATGAGATTTATCCAGGGAATCAGGCTTTGCAGGGTATTGCTTTCCCCCGTCCTAGCTCTGCTCAGACTGAGCGCGCAGTGCCTTCGGGTGGCCGTGAAGTCCTGGTTTCCCATTACTTTTTATTAAATGCCAGACATTCCTGCCAGATTTATAAAACTGGTCCTTCCAGGAGAACTCAGTAGATGCTTTGTGAACGTGTGATATAGGGAGGCAGGAGGAAGTAGAAAAACAAGAAGCTTGCTGGTAGCAAGCAGATGAGTTTTTTTTGTTTTGTTTTTTGTTTTCTGCTGCGTTTCTTCTCTCCCCCTCAGACAAGGCCACAGCACCGCAGTTCTTCTGATCTCCCTGGGTTTGCAGGAAGATCTTGGAGAGGCTATTTTGACCCAAGGCAGTTTCACTTTCCCTTTTTGTAAATTTGTAAAGCCTTTGGGGGTTAAAAATTAGCATTACAAATGGCTCGAGTGGGTGGGGGACTTCCAGGAGGCAGGAGCTGCTTATGAAATAGAGAGGCAGAGCTCCTCCGCGTGCTCTCAGAAAGTTGCACCAGTGGTGCTCTGGGTGCAGCCTCTGTCTCATCTTCCTCCACATCCTCTTTGGAGGTGCGTGGAGGCCGTTTCCCAGCAGAGCCTCTTTGCTCGTGCCTGGTGCTGTCAGACAGGTGCTCCGGGATGCGGCAGCAGCAGTTAGAGGGCTGAAACAGTGTTCAGGTCTGACCAGCGGGCATTCCCGTAATAACGTGACTTTGTCGAGCCTTTTTATGTGGGCAGGCTTTCTTGTTCTGACTGCAGTGAATCAGCAGCTTCTGGCAGGGCTGAGGTGAAGGACGCTTGCCAGGACAAATTATGGTTTTTGCCGGCCTGTCTCCTCGCTCCGTTCGGCGAGGCGATGAGGCGAGAGTGACTCAGGGCTGCCTGCGAGAGGATCCGCACGTAGGTGGGGAGGGAGGGGGGGAGGGCGGGCCTGGCAGCACAGCGGCGGGGTCTCGGGGGATCTCCCTGACCCTGCGTTAGAAGCACGCTTTCATTCTTCCGCAGAGCTGTCAGCTTCTTCACGCCCTGCTTCAAAGCTGGAGGCCCTGGGCTAGCTGGCATGCACAGCGAGCACCATTTTGCGTGCTCGGGGCAGGCAGAAAACCCCATGTTGCTCAATGAAACCTCGCATCACACGTTTGCTGACAGCTTTTTGAATGCAGAGGTGGTGAAATACTTCTCCAGGTGGTAGCACCAGCAAAGGAAGCAGCTGAGCCTTGCCCAGCCAGTAGGAGTGCAGCCAGGCCGTCATTTACCTAGTTGTAAAAGCAGATGGGAGGTAGAAGACACGGTTGTAAATGGGATGCCCTCCCATCACAGGAGACATCTGTGAGATTCAGTTTAGCTTTCTTGTAGGATGGGGACCTTCCCCACTCTTCTGGGGGTCCTGCTGTCCCGTAAAGCGAGCAGGCAGAGCTCACGGTTTATCCCCAAAATAACCAGTCTGGAGCCCTGCGGTGGCTTTCTGCCACCCTGGGTGAGGGTGAACGTAGTGGGTGGGAGCTGCCGTGTGGTGTCTTTGGTTTGAAGAGAGACCTTGAGGAGGATGTTAAAGGAATCTTCAGTCCTTTCCATGTTCTCTGCCACGGTGTTGTGTTTAATCAACTCAAGTCTACTTATCTGTGCAGGCTAAAGGACGAGTGTTAAGCTTAGGTGGACCCCGCTGTGATTAGGTGCGTCCCTGCAGAAGATTGCCTGCGTAGAGCACCTCTGTGGCCACGCTAGCAGCGAGCTGCCGCAGCCCCACTTGGGATGGGCACCGCAGTTGAGGCTTGTAGGAGAGAGGACTTGAGAGCTGGGAGGGAGGAGGCAGAACGCTGCCTGTGTGCTGAAGTGCTTGAATTTTGTTGCGTTGTGTAGCTGCAGGGGAAGACTGGCAATGAAGAGAAGCTATGAAGGGAACTTCTGCATAGAAGGCAGGTGAGCTTTGGGTGGTCTATGTGGGGAATGACATTTAAATAGAAGTGTGTCTTGCCTGTATCTGAGACTCTCAAGTAGGAACATAAAGATAGTATGACCCAGTAGCAGCTTTCTTGTTACCTCCATATTCATCACGTGGGTGTGTTGGTGTCTCTGCTTGACGAGCCAGCATGGGTGATCCCTAAACCTGGCAAGGCTTTCTTCTCTTCCAGACACAAGACTCCAGTAACGATGTCGAAGCACCACGATGCGGGGACTGCTTTCATCCAGACCCAGCAGCTGCACGCTGCCATGGCGGACACCTTTTTGGAGCACATGTGCCGCCTGGACATCGACTCCGAGCCAACCATTGCGAGGAACACCGGCATCATCTGTACCATCGGTAGGTGGTTCCTAGATAACAGGGAGCTGCAGCTCTCCGCAGCAATTAAGCTGTGAACCCCTGTGCTGGTGAAACTTGCTGTGGAAATCGTGGGATGACTTGAGCCTTTATCCCTTGCCAAGGCTGGCTCTGTGTGTTGAAACAACACGACTTTCCCATGCCTGCCCGACCCGTAGTATTGCTAGGAGTGGATTCAGTAGCCAGGGAAGTCTGGACTGGTTGGGTTCAAATGCGCTCCCAAAGGCAAGTTAAAACAATGCTTGCTGCTGTAGAAATGAGCTGTTTCGGCGTTGAGCAAGTCTGTATCCACCGTACCTTAGTTATGCCTTCCACATGAAACGGTCTTGACGTCTGTGGGTTATCTCATTATTTTCTTTTACAAAGTTAATATTCCAACTGCTTCCTTCTTCCAGGCCCAGCCTCCCGCTCCGTGGAGAAGCTGAAGGAAATGATTAAATCTGGAATGAATGTTGCCCGCCTCAACTTCTCTCACGGCACCCATGAGGTAAGTAAGGGTGGCGGCTGAGCTGATGCTGCCCCGAGCAGGCCCTTTCGTGTGTCTGCTGACCCCTTCCCTCGTGCAAGAGGATACGAAGGGAAGCCCAGCCTGCTCCAGAGCAGCTGTAGTCATGAGGCAAGACAAGACTGAGCTCTGCCTTTGGGGAAAGCATGCCAGATGTAAATACTGAGCCTGTGAGACTGCTAGTAACAGTACTCTTTCCAAAACCTTTTTGGAAGCAGATCAGGTTGGTTCCGCACCCTTCTGTGCACCCACCTGTACCCGGGAGCCAGGTAGCTGATATTATAGACTGGTGTGCCGGCTGCTCGCTGTGAGGTCCTTCACTTCTTCCTCGTGCCCTGCTGCTCACTTCACAAAGCTGCTGTTCCCCAGTGAATTGTGGAAGCTGAGAGCTATTTCGTGGTGCTGGGCACCTCAGCAGGAGTACACAACTGTCCCGTTGATCTTGCTTTGCTGCTGGGGGCTTTGCAAGCCAGTGATCAATGAATGACCTTGTCTCAAAAGAAAACTATCAGCAATTTGAAGTCACGACTGTGCCTGTTTGGAATAGTTGGACTCCTGAGTTTGCTTGGCCAACCAGCTGCTCAGGTTATTCTTCTGGTGGTCATGAGGCTAGCACCACGTTACACAGGTCTTGGGGCGTTAAACTTAAAAGAATAAGGTCAAAAGAAATCAACACTGTGGCCGACGAGCCCTTATTGATAAAAATAGATGAGATCCTCAGCGATGCTGGGGGAGCCAAGGATCCCATTCCAGCTTGCCTCGAATGCTACCCTGAGTGTTGAGGCTGTGTTTTTATGCTGGCTGCCCTCCAGCTTTCAAAATGTCAAACAGTAACCAAGTGACAGCTGTAGGTGGCTTTGCTTACTGAACCAGGAGCTTTGAGGTGTGTAATAGCTTGGCCTGTCACCCTTGTGGCCTTTAAAGGCCACAGGGCACTGTAGAAACCAAAAGGTCTGGTACTTAGCTGTGGACAGCCATCGGACCTTGACTCAATTAAATACTGAGTTTTCACACAGTGCTGCCGCTGTGGCTTGTGTGCTTGTTAGCTGGGGTGGAGGACAGGGAGCGTGGCTTGGTTTTGGGTGAAGTCCCTTCTAACTGCGTGTTTCATACGGATGAGGTTAGGTGACAGCAGAGTTCGTCTTGCTCTCACCCGTTTAGTCTGACTGTCAAGCGTAGCCAGGCTAAGTCTGTGTCCCTGCTGCTTCCTCTGAAGCACTCAATTCTCCAGTGAAGTCAGGGGTTTTCACGTGCAGTGTGTGTGTTTCAGTTACAGTGTTTACCCTAAAACACTCAATAGGGCTTGAATTACCAACTTCAAGCCCCAGCACCTGGCTGCAGTTGTTTTATAGAGGAAGTTGGCTTTTACTTCATCTGTCTGCATTCCTGTTCGGCGTATGTCATTCTTCAGGAAGTCAGCCTCCTAGGAGGCAGTCATTGATCTGTATCAAAAATAAATAAATTCCAGGTGACTAGGGCCAGATAAACCTAATGGCTCTGCTCAGGCACATTTCCTGTGCTGTGTCTCGTTAGGCTGTGTCACGTGGAAGGATCAGGGGCCCCCTCAGTCTCAGCTAGCACACTCGATCAGTAAATACCTTAATTTTTCCTTCCTCTAAAGAGTCAGCTGTGGCATGTCTTTGGCTGAGGGCACACAGGCCAACTTGAGCACAGCCTGTTCCTGCCCCACCTTGCTGCTGGATTCTGGTCCCGAGGCCGAGCGCGAGGCAGGTTATTATGGGGGCAGTCGCACGTTTCCGGGTGAGCCAGGCCATGCACTGTCAGCCCGTGGCACAGAGAGGGGAAAGGGCATTTCTTATCTTCAGAAGTCTGCCAAGTGTTGCATCACTCTGTCAAGGTTATCTCTAATCTTGTTTAAACTAGAAAGTAAATTGACCTGCTGATCATCTGAAGCTCATTCAGGGTAGTTGAGATGGGAGTTTACCCACAAAAGTGTCTGAAACTGGCAGTATTAGCAGGATGTGAGCACATGAAAGGGTTTTGAAGCCTGGTGCAAGGTGCTGGAGTCCTGAACTTCTGTCTGTGATTGCTTTAGCTCTTGAAATAAAATGCAAATACGTAAATGGATAATATCCTCTGAGTAAATCCCTTATCTCCGTACAAGAGATTTAAGCCAGGGCTGTAAAAACGTTCATCCATCTGCGTGACAGTGGAATCCTAGGCCTAGTCATGCTGCTGTTCTGCCACGTTGAATGGTAGCTTGGGCAGTTTTGGGGGTGCACAGTGGTAGAGTAGAAGTGGGATTAAAGTTACCATCTCTTTTCCTTGCCAGTATCATGAGGGCACAATCAAGAACGTGCGAGAAGCTACAGAGAGCTTTGCCTCTGATCCGATCACCTACAGACCTGTGGCTATTGCACTGGATACCAAGGGACCTGAAATCCGAACTGGACTCATCAAGGGAGTAAGTTGATTTTTTTTTCACCCTTTTCAGTGTGTAAGACTACATAATGTGTAATATTCCTGTGTCCTGCGTTCCCCAGATAAGCGATGTTTTGCAAGAACAAAGTAACTGTGTGCATTATCTGGCATTTGTACCAAAAGTTAGGATGAACTGCTGCAAGCTGGGAGGCAGTTGCGTGCCTGTTAGTGCTGGTTTTGCTGAAAATGTGTGTTTTGACACAGAGTGGCACAGCAGAAGTGGAACTCAAGAAGGGTGCAACTCTTAAAGTGACCCTGGACGATGCTTTTATGGAGAAATGCGATGAGAACGTGCTGTGGCTGGACTACAAGAATCTCACCAAGGTTGTAGAAATTGGCAGCAAAATCTACGTGGATGATGGTCTCATTTCCTTGCTGGTTAAGGAGAAAGGTGTGTAACAGCCCTTCCAGGATTTGCCAGCTCTCCCTGTTTGCTCCTTCCTAAGAACATCTTTGTGATTTTTCTTTCACCAACTGGTGTGTAACTTGCAGTTCTACATTAAAGAAAGGAACACTTTGCTGCTAGGCTTAATGCTGTAGCAAGACTTTGAGCAAAACTATCTCTACTTCAATTGTAACAAGCTTTCAGTCACTAACTTGAGCAGGGCTTCACCAGACTGATGTAAAACTCTTCAGAGGTGCATGTGTGGGGGGTGTACCTGTGCTTGTGACCTACACCTGTTCAGGCAGGCTATTTTATTCTTTTTGTGCAGGTTTTAACATTTTATAACATAAACCTCAAGTTTCGTAGCTAGAGATGGAACGAGCTATACTGGTAATGTGGGGGCAAGGTGAGTTCCACACCGCTCCCTTGGTGGTGGTGCATAAATTGCTCCAGCCTTGGAGGTGTTGCCTCTGATCCCAGAGGGTGCAGAAGTGAGGAGGTGAGGCTCTCAGTGGTACTCCGTTAGGTGTTAACGGGGTGCCTACGTGCAGAAATGCAGCGAGGCAGCCCCACTCCTGCATGGAACAAATGGTGTATTCCCCCAGAGCAGCACAGAAGTGGTTTTAAACTGGTCTGCTGTGCTTCTGTGGGTGAATTGCAAGTTCGTGTGTTACATGAGTCCACTGAAGAGAAGCACTGGTGTGTTTTTATCATATCGATGCTGTTAGTGCTGCGGTTCTCAGGCAGGTGGTGGTGTGGGAGCTGGCAGCGGGGAGCTTGCTGGTAAACACTGACTGTAGGAGCACTTCTGTTCCAGGCAAGGACTATGTCATGACTGAGATCGAGAACGGTGGCATGCTTGGCAGCAAGAAGGGCGTGAACCTCCCTGGTGCTGCGGTCGACCTGCCTGCCGTCTCTGAAAAGGACATTCAGGACCTGAAATTCGGTGTGGAGCAGAATGTGGATATGGTGTTTGCATCCTTCATCCGTAAAGCTGCTGATGTCCATGCTGTCAGGAAGGTGCTAGGGGAAAAGGGAAAGAACATCAAGATCATCAGCAAGATTGAGAACCATGAGGGTGTGCGCAGGTGAGCGATCAACTCCTGCTCCTCTTGATGTGTTTTGTATAGCTTTGTAAACTATCTATGTCCTATGGCCTTGTTTTTTCCCCTCTTACTGTGGTGTTACAGGGTACCAAAATGGCACCCGGAAGGGCAGAGTGCCCATGGCATCGCGGTGCATTGCGCTCTAGAGCAGTGCTCCCATTCAGAAGGGGAGGACAGAGCAGGCGGTCTGCCCTCAGAACAAAAGGGATAACGAACCTCTTTTGCTGCCAGGTTTGATGAGATCATGGAGGCCAGCGATGGCATTATGGTGGCCCGTGGTGACCTGGGAATTGAGATCCCTGCTGAAAAAGTTTTCCTTGCCCAGAAGATGATGATTGGGCGCTGCAACAGGGCTGGCAAACCCATCATTTGTGCCACTCAGGTACTTGAAACACAAAGCTAGCTTGTAACTGCCAGTGTCTGGGTCTGGCAGGGTATGAGTGTTGGTAGCTGTCACCCCATGCTGTGGGGGGCGGGCTGGGGGCACATACTCGATGGCATTTGGTAGAGGATGAGGAACCAAGAGCAGAGACGCATTGCAGTGGCTGAATAGGTCATCTTGAAGCACTTGTTCAGAGGTGTTTGTTATTTACCCCAGTAAGGTCACAGGAACTCTTGGAAGGGACACGGCAGCTCTGAGCAAGTTGCACCCACACTGCTGCATCAGAAGGAAATGGGGGAAGGAAGTCACCTTAGCCTGGGAGCTGCCACTCCTCAGCTTTGTGCATTCCAGGGATCATGAACAAACAGTTTTCAGACAGTTTTTAGGTGCTGGCAGGGCTCACTTCTGAGCTGTGCTTCCTCCGTGCATGCTGCAGCAGGGGGTAGAGCTAAGCAACTGAGGAAGACATGAGCTGGCCAGCCTGTGATAGCAATATGTGGAGTTGCACCAGCTTCTGGGAGAAGGGTAGGAAGAGCTCTGATCAGGAAGCAGTCTGATTTCATGCTTCAGTATGGGTTATCAGCTGTACTAAGGTTGAGCCTGTATATACCCTATATAAAAAAGGAACATTTTGTGTTAGATGAAAATTACATTGGTTGGTGCAGACCTGCTGTTGACCTGGTTTTAGATGAAAAACCAACAAACCACAACCCCAAAACAACCTCCTCGATGCCATCAGTCAAGTGTCTAGTGAAAAAGCAGCTGACTGCTTTTGTGGTGCCCTGACTTTGGGCTTGTTCTCCTGCAGATGCTGGAAAGCATGATCAAGAAACCTCGCCCAACCCGTGCTGAGGGCAGCGACGTTGCCAATGCTGTCCTGGACGGAGCAGACTGCATCATGCTGTCCGGAGAGACCGCCAAGGGAGACTACCCGCTGGAGGCTGTGCGCATGCAGCACGCTGTGAGTAGTGCTCTGGGTTGGAGCCTGGCCTGCAGGTGGAGGTGACAGCACACTGTCTTTGATCTGAGCCTGCATCTGAAGATCTAAACGTGCCTGGTGCTAGGTGGCAGCACCTAGCAGCATAAACCAGCCATTTTTTGGTTCATGCTCTCTCTGTGAGGTTTCTTTTACTGTAGCATGGTCCTGAGGGGCCTGAAGCCTCGCAAGCTGTGCTGCGTGCTATTGCCAGGCAGAGCTGAGGACTGCTTTGCAGTGCTCTGGGTTCTAAAACTTCATTTTCCTCACGCTAATTTTGACTTAAGGCCAAGGTCATTTTTTTTTTTTGCTGTTACCTTGGTATAGGTTTCTTCAAAGGCCCTCTTCCTTTTAGTTTATTGAATTCCTTAAACTTCTCCAAGGTCAGGAAGCTGCTTAAGCAGTTTATCTCTAGATACTGAAAAGTATCAGCTAACTCCTCTGGGTTGTGGGAGGGAATGAGGGAGGCTGTTGAGTCTGATTTACAGAACTGTTGTTACATTTGGCACCTGGTGCTTTTGGTGGGAATGTTTGTTGCATGACTACTGACAGCACCATATTTTTACATGCCTGAACTGCCAGAAACCTCTGCTCTGCTTCAAGTTCACCCAGCTTGTGTTTCAGCTGATAAAAAGCGTGATGCCAAGTATCTAGAGGTACTGGTTCTCCCCAGTTACCAGGGCTGCGAATCACAGCAGCTTCACCTGCAGTTCAGGTTATACAGATGAATAAACCGAGCGACTGTTTGTGTTTGCAGTGCATTACCTAAATACCTTTTATCTGGCCAGTATGGAGTGGTGTTTTTTGCACATGGCAGATACAAAATACGACCTGATGATCCGGGCAGTGACTGCTGGCTTACAAGCTGAATTCTAACCTAAAAAGTTCTTCCTCAGTTTTTCACGCCTAAATTGTGGTGGCTGACTTCCTACCAAGATTTGGAAACTTGCTGCAGCAAATTGTGGCATTAAAGTTTCAGCACAGGCAGGTTGTGCTGTACCTGTAGTCTGAGCCCAGTACCCACTGTCTGTGCTTCCCTCTTCCTGTGCACCCAGCAGTAACAGTGCTTGTTCTGCCAGGCCCCCAGAGAAATACAGGTTTTTACCCTAATATTTCCATCTGAAGTGGCCAGGCAGTCACCGTGCAAAGAGAGCACCTTGCCTCAGGCACGGAGTAGCTCTTGGGTGTGTTGTCTGGTCTCAAGCTGGTCTAGGCTTGTGGTTTGCTTACCCAGCCCTGCTACAGGAGTATTTCAGGTAAAGCTTTCTCCCGAAGGAGATGCAGACAGCAAACACGGGCTGTGACACTGAGAACAAGCAGAGTCTGTGCTTTATAGTGCCGTTGCACCTCTGTCTCAGTGACTTGACCTGTCTATGCCAGCGGTTTGTGGGGTTGCTGCAGTGGTTTCAAGTAGCAATCACTTTCCAGCCAGCTGCCCGAAAGTGAGCTTCCTGTTCCCTGACTGGCATCTCCGTGACAAAAACAATTGCCTGGAGTTTGGTAGCAAGTTTCCAGATATTGGGCAGGCTGTTATCCTACTTGTGGGAGTGGGCTTCCTTCCAATTCCAGTTCATGATCCACGATTGCCTCAGCCTTCAGGTGCTACCCTGGCCGTTTGACAGGACCGGGTGTACAATGCTCCGCTTCCCCTTCTCCCACTTCTGCCCGCTATCTCTGCCCGCATGCCAACTGCAAACCCTGTAGCCATTTCCATGCAAATAGAGCCAGCTGTGACGTGAAGAATTGCTGTGCCCTGCTGTAGCCATTGCCAGAGCAGGCACACGTGTACACATATCCTGACTGCAAACAGGGGATGTAGGCTTCCTGCTGAACTCGGGCTCACTCTGCATGTTGTGCAAAGCAGCCTGCCTCTGGACCAGGAGCTGATGACGTACTGCCTGGCTGCCAGCGCTTGTGTTTGGAGTAAGTGTTGTGAGGTGGACACGCACGCCCCATTTACCTGACAGAAGCGTGAAGCCGGCGGTAACAAAACTGACCGCTTCAGGACTGGGGTTGGCATTGCACTCCCGTCTGTCACGTGTACAGTTATATTTAGCCATAAGACACTTAACTGCTTTGGCTTAAACTGGTATCTGTGGAAGAGGGATAATTCCCAGCATCATGAAAAGTAATCCATTAACACCAGAGTAGCAAAATTCTTACGTGGAAGGGGTCTAACTACAAAGCTTTCATGACAATGGCACTACAGTCCCTGCTTAAACATCAGCTTGTCATGCTGTGTGTAGCAGCTGTTCAGCTTTGGGATTAACTGAATGAAGTTGTCCTTGAAAAGATGATCAGCCTCTGCATGCTTTTCTAGTCTCTGCAAGCCTTCTTTATCGGGTTGTCAAGGGCAAGTGCAGCCTTCTGAGATGAGAATTGTTCTTAAATGTGAGCAGTTCTCAGCACAATGGGATGAATAAGTTACTCAGCTTGTTGCAGATGCTTAGTTGGTGACCAGAAAGCCCTTCTTTGTGTACCTCTGGTCTGAATCTGGCACTGCACAAATACCCCAGCCTATGTGGTGTGACAGCCCTGTAAGGAAGGCTTGTTGCTGTTGTTCCTCTCTTACTGAAAGAAGTTGGTATAGCACTCGGAGGTGAAACTTCATTGGCTCTGAACTTAAACTAAACGAAGCCGGGAGGGAGCCCATCTCCCCTTTCTGGGGGTGAGGTAGGAAACAAGTTGCTCACCTGTTGGCTCAGAGTACGAAGGGGGCACAAACATCTACAAAGAGTACTCTAGAGGCATTGTGGGCAAGGAAGTAAAACAAGCACCTGCAACAAAATGTTCTGAACTGGCTTGCTCTCATCCTTGAGAAGCGATCTTCATTTGGTTGCTCTGGAAGGACTCCAAATTACAGCCAGAATGCCACTTTGAAATGCCTGCCTAGCGCACAGGGCCCCCAGGTAAATGGTGTGGTGGAGCAGCCCGTGCAGCTGCGGTGGGGTAGGCAGTTGCATTCAACTAACTCACAATGTGAGAGCCAATGAGCATTTCACAGCCTGACCTTTAGTATCCTCTTGCATGCATTACTATGAAAATTAAGTAAATTAACGTGATCTCATGTTACTCTGGTCTACCTTTCCTTTTCTTTCCTCTTTTCTCCTTCCTTCTTACTCGGGCCTGCAGATCGCTCGTGAGGCTGAGGCCGCAATGTTTCATCGTCAGCTGTTCGAAGAAATTTTCCGCCTCAATGTAAACAACAGGGACCCTGCTGATGCCATGGCAGTAGGCGCAGTGGAGGCTTCTTTTAAGTGCTTAGCTGCAGCTCTGATAGTTCTGACCGAGTCCGGCAGGTAGGGCTCAGAGAGGGGAGAGGTTTAGGCTCTGTAAGATAACTGACGCTCGTTCCCAGCATGTGGGTTAGGTGCTCAGAGTGCAAACATGTGCTTTGTGACAGTTGTTTCAGTAAATAAAATCACGCTCCATGCTGACACTGCAAACATTCAGCAAGCAGCATGCAGCTCCGGTGGCAGCTGCGCGTACCTGCAGGGCAGGACTCAGGTAGGAGCAGAGCAAGAGTGCCTGGCAGTTGGGCATGGATGTCACCTGAGTGTGGGCTCAGCGGGGTGAGGTGCCTCCAATCCAGAAGAGAAACATTGAGAATCAAAGGGTGCCTCTGCTGGGGTGGTGACCCCATCACCACAGCGCACTGAGCTGGATTTTGGCTAATTGGCGACTCTTCTGAATGTCAGCAGCTGGCAGCATTCGCCTGCTGACAGAGCACCTCGCCTTCCCCTGTGCTGTCCCGAGTGACTGACGTGAGTGTTGTCTTCCCGAACGCGTGTTGCTCTTGTAGATTGCCCGCGAGGCCGAGGCCGCCATCTTTCACAGGCAGTTGTTTGAGGAACTGCGTCGTCTGACCTCCCTGAACTGCGATCCCACTGAGGCCGCTGCTGTTGGCGCTGTGGAGGCGTCCTTCAAGTGCTGCAGCGGGGCCATTATTGTCCTCACCAAGTCTGGAAGGTAGGAGGCGACAGGTTCCCTCAGGTCACGTGGACGTTGTGACCGGGTGGGGGAAGGAGAACGTGGAAAAAGAGCGCTTTGAAAGCCCAGAGCTGTAACGGTGAAGCTCAGGATTTGGCAGTGACTCAGAGCCCGGGCTGCCTGTCTGCAGTGCCAGTTCCTCAGGAGATGGGCAGACATCTCAGACATCCGCACGTACGCAAGCACCGAGTTCCTGAGCCTGCCCCTGCCAGCGTGGCACCAGCACCAGGCCCTGCCTCCTCTTCCTGTTCTGGGCAGCATCTCTGCCAGCAATGCTGGCTGGAAGAGTAGAGGGAAAATAAGTGTGGCAGCCTCATTCAAACATTGTAGCAAGGAAAGCCAGGAATCTTCAAGTTAGATGTAAGACAGAAGTTCAGTGGAGGCACTTTTTTTTTTTTATCAAGGCCTTAGCCTTTCATAGTATCCTCCAAACTAGAGGTCCCTTGCTGAAGCATCAGCACAGCTTGCCTAAGCCCTGGGGCGAAGAGGGAATGTGGGAGTGTTGCAAGTTTCCTTCCCCATGCCTGCCTGTGAGTAGCCTCGCTGAAAGAGGCGGGCACCCAGCAGCCAAGCACCTGCCTGCACTGTGAGGTTAGCTCAGCGCCTTGGCTGTAGGCGGGCTGCATAGCTGGGGACTTCTGTCCAGCGATGGTGACAACTGCTGCGTAGAGACTCGCTCTTCCAGTTGTGGAGAGGAAGCCAAGTAGAGGGCTGCAGCCTTGCTGCGATCAGCTCTTCCATCTAGAGGAACCAGGCTGCCCCGTGTTCAAAGCGCGTTGGACCATAAGTCTCGGGCCGCTTTCTGGAAGAGTCTGAATTTGGAACAGAACTGGTGCTGTGACAGTGTGCGTGCTGGGCACGGTCTACCTGAAGAACCAGACCATCAGTGAATCCTCCATGTAAATTTACAGCTTAAAATGATTTGAAGCAGCCACTTTCTGGAGAGATGAGGAACGACTGAGTTTCTGGATACTCCTGTACTTCTAAAGTTTCTTTGTAAAAGGTTCCAGTCTTACACTTGACCTTTTTGAAAAGACTTGAACTCTGATATTTGAATATTTTTAGCCTTGGATTTTGTTACAGCTTTTGAGTACCTGGGTCCCGTAGAGCTATTGGGCAGCTCCATGGTCAGTGTGGGAAGGATTGTCTGAGAGCTGGCACGTGTGACTGGGTGCTTCGAGCAGGCTGCTGCCTATTTCCGAGCAGCGGTCTTTAAATCAGAGTATTGCTGAGTTTGGCTCTGGGAAATGAGGTCACAAAAGCTAGCAAAGCTGCTGGCATGCTTGTCAGAACCGCAGAGCTCTAAATGTTGTGGCCTTGCAGCTTTAACCTCAATTTTTGCAGATGCCTTCTGTAAGCAAGCAGTGCCAAGAAAGGGCAAGCTGCTGTCCCCACCAAGAGTGTGCTGCTCGCCGTGTTAAGGCATCGGTGTCCCTACGCAGGGGTGGCAGCAGCTCCTCTTGGAAAGGAACCTGGTGCCTGCCTGGCTCCCCTGGTGCATGGGGCCCCCATTTTGGGATGAGAGGCAGTTGCCTGCATGGCTTCCGGACGGGCATTGCTTTGTTTCTGGCTGGGTGGGAGTACAAATGTACGGGGTTGTATGTTGGCTGCCACTCCTTTGGGATCAAGCGATCGGTGTAGTCAAACCCGTTTCTGGGGCAGCTCTGCTTTTCCCTGACACAGTTTCTCCTGTAGCGATGCTTCTGAAAGCATCCTCCCTGGCAAGCTTTGGATAGCACTGCTGGCGCAGGCGCTTGCCATCCCTCAAAACAGGAGCTCATCAAAACAGCAGGAACTTGCAGGGACCCCACTGAGATGCCAAGGGCTGCTTGCAGAGGCCGGAATAAATGGCTCCTAGCCACCTTCACATAGCAACTGAGACAAATAAGTGCTTGTTTTCAGGACCAAAACGTGCAGATGGCACTGCCAGAACTCGGAGGTGAGGCCTTCTCCCTCCCCAAGACTGGAGTAGGGTCTGTTGCCTTCTGGTGTTGATCCACCCAGTTGCTAAATTTGGCTCTTGCAAAACACTGCCAGCATCCCCCGGTCATCCCCGCCATGGTTTTGGGGTTGTGAAGCCCTCAAAGGATGGGCAGTTTGCTCCTGGTGCTGGAGTGGAGGTGCCCCTTGGGTTGTACAGGGGCTCGCTCAAGTGCTGTGGGGCATCTGTAACGCAATGCTTCACCTCGTGCCCGCTGTCCTTCCTTCCAGGTCAGCACACCTGGTGTCCCGGTACCGCCCGCGGGCTCCCATCATCGCTGTCACCCGCAATGACCAGACGGCGCGCCAGGCCCACCTCTACCGGGGCATCTTCCCTGTCCTGTGCAAAGAGCCGGCCCATGATGCCTGGGCAGAGGACGTGGATCTCCGCGTGAACCTGGGCATGAATGTTGGTGAGTGGCGCTGCTCCCACCTCGGCTTCCCTGGTCTGGGGTCACCTGAGCCCAGAAGGGGGGGACTCGCTGTGGGGAAGGCAGGCAGCTGCCGGCTGGGAGACGGGGGCCAGCAGTTGCATAAGCGCACTGCCTCTAACGGGGAAATGGGACGGGTTTCGTCACGGCAGCCTTTAAATAGCATCCAGCAGAGAACCAGGTTTGTTTTAACAAGTGCGTGATGCCCTCCTTGCTGCATGGAACCCCTGAGCCCTGACATCTTCTTCCTCTCCTCCTCCCCAAGGCAAAGCACGTGGATTCTTCAAGAGCGGCGACCTGGTGATCGTGCTGACCGGCTGGCGCCCCGGCTCCGGCTACACCAACACCATGCGCGTGGTGCCCGTTCCCTGAAGCGCCGCCTCGACCAGCACCGTCTTCCTTCCCCCCGCTCCCCCTCCCCGTGCATTAGGCCAGCAGTCGCTTGCGATGTTCTCCTTGTCTCTAGAGTTGGATTTAGGTTGCTCCACACCACCGAGTGCGGCAGCAGGGGGAAGAAACCTTCCATCACTACCGATACTTGAAGTGTTTAGTTTTTTTCCGCCCTCTCCCTGTAGTTTCTCTGTCGGAGCAGGTTCGGGAGGGTCCTGCATGCTGATGGGACTCTGCTCCTCCACCTCCCCCTAGTTAGTGCCTGTCCTCAGGGTGTGCCGTGCCTCTCCTTGCCCCCGCGGTGGGCGATGGGGAAGGGAACAGGCGCGGTGTGGTGAACGGTTCCGCTGTAACACTCCGCAGCTCCCCCGCCTTGTGCCCGCAGCAGCACCAGTGCCCTCCGGCCCCTGGTTTGGTCCCCGTGTGTGCGGGATCGGGGTGCCCTCCTTGTGGCACGCTGCTATTTGTCCCCATGGGGGAACTCGAGGCTGCAGCGGGCTTGTGGGCGCGCTTTCCTTGCCGTGTCACGTCTGTGCGTGTCGTCGCCTTCCCCTGAGTCTCTCCTGTCCGCGTGTCCGGGCGCTGCGCACTCCAGCGGGTGTACGGGGCCGTGGGGCGCCGCCGCGCACCTCAATAAAGAGCTGAGCACCCCTGCACGGCCCCGCCTGCTGCTGCTGCGCCAGGGGCGCGCGGGCGCTTTAAGGGGCGGGGCGTG
>NC_048902.1:10224501-10241616 GCF_011077185.1 Oxyura jamaicensis
CCCCCCGGCAGCGCTGCCCGCCCGCCCGCCGCCCCGTCCCCGTAACGCCGCGGGGGTCTCGGACCAGCCCCCGGCCCCCTCCCGTGCCCCCAGCCTCAGGGGGCGGGCGGCAGCCCCGCGGCTCCCCGCTCACCCGGCTCTCGTCTTGTCGCGCAGCCTCGACGCCCTGAAGGACGAGGACATCAAGAAATGCCCCCGGGAAGCGGTAAGTCGGGGCGAGCCCCCTGGGCCTGCCGCGGGGCCGGGGCTGCCACACACAGGCCCACGGCGTCCCTCCCGCCCCGCACCCCCTGCCTGCCACAACTCGGTCCCCGCGGGGCCTGGCTCCTGCCCCGGCCCCCTCCCCGCTGACAGCCGGCCCCGCGCTCCCACCTCCCGCACCTGCAGGCTCAGGGGCTGGCGGCTCCCCACCTGCGGCCATCTGGGCCCTCTGCGTCACGTTGTCCGCCCCGTGCCCCTCACGGCAGCCCCGGCTCCGGCCGTTTGCCGAGTCGCAGAGCACGAACGTGCCACAGGAGAGGAGCCCGCGGCGCCTCGCGCTTCGTCCTGGGCTGCGGGAGCTGGAAACGAAGCAGCAGCCGGGGGAGCCGGCGGCCGTTTTGTGTCTGTGTGCGACCCTCGACCTGCCCTGGAAATGCTTTTGGGGTTTTCTATCCAGAGCGAAGGAGAAAGCTGCAAGTTTGACTGTAAACGGCTCAATTTACTTCCAGTTGAGCCTTTTTGGTTGCTCAAATCGTGTCTGAGGTAGAACTTTTCACCCACCGGCAAAGCAATTCAGGAAGAGAAAGGAATGGAGCAGACCTCTCCCCTCTGGGCTTTACGGCTCTGAAAGCAACCCAGGGAGGACCTGAGCAGCGGACGGAGCGCTGTCCCCACACAGCTCCCCAGGCAGCCCCCGCTCCGCATGCTCGGACCAGGGCAGTCCTTGGCCGTGGGGCCGTGGCGGCGAAGCCGAACCCGCTCCAGCTGGTGGCGTGACGCAGGAGATCATCCCGGGTAATCCAAAGCCTCCGTGTGAGCAGGCGGACATCTGGAGCGGCAGCAGACCCGCGCCCTGGCCCCAGGAGCAAGGAGAAGCTCTTCAGTGTAGCAGGAGCCTGGGGCTGGCACCTGGGCTGCCCTGCGTGGCGGGGTATCGCCGCGTCGGGAAGGGGCTGCCATGGAGAAATTCCTCTCCCCCCACGCAACGAGCTGCCCCGGCTTGCCCCTGATCCCGTTTTTTATTCTTATTTTTCATTTTTTGAGGGCCCGGGTGTGTTTTCTTCGGAAATGAGCCCAGCCTTGCTGGGAATTGACCCCTCCTTCGGCCTCGCTCGGGGGTTTCTCAGGAGAACGGGCGGCCTGTCCCACTTCTGCCTCGCCTCCTGTGTGTGGCAGGGAGCAGGCGCGTTGCTGCCCGCGCCCGGCGAGGACGTTCCTCATCCCGCTGCGCCGGAGCGGATATATTTAGCAAAATATTTTGCCGATTATTCAGAGGCATCTGGGAGGATTCTGAGTGCTGGGCAGGCCGCCAGGCAGCTGGGTGCTTCTCCTGAGATGGCAACGGGTTTGTGCTGGGACTGGAGGTGCTTCGTGGGCTGAAGAGACATCCAGGGGTGGCTTGGTCCCCCTTGTCCCCCCCTAAAAGCCCTGAGATGCTCCCACCGATGCCCACCACCAGCCTGGTGGCTCTCTGGAGGGTGCCTAAGCCTCCCCCAGGTGATGCTGAGCCTTGATCCTCTTAAAACCCAGCTCATCCAGTGACAAGGTGCGCGGCGCGGGGGTGACCTTGTCGCAGGAGGGCTGCGCTGGATTTCTCCGGGTCCTGGGAAAGCATCTTCTCCCTCGCGCGTTTGCCCTGGATTTCAGCTGTGCCGGTGGAGGGACAGGGGTAAAAATCTGCCCGCACAGCCTCGGAGGAGCAATTGAGCGGCCGTAACGTGAAGAGCTGAACTTCTGCCGTGCGTTTTCCTGGCGTTCAGCGTTATTTAACCGCCGGGTCAAGGCGCAAACCACTGCTGAGCCGCACGTCGAGGAGGCACCGGGACTATAAATAGCGGGATGGCGCGGCGCGACGGGCGCAAAGCAAGTGTCATCGTGCCCTGCATCGGGGGGGAGCTGGCAGAAGGAGAGAGAATCCGCTGGGCAAAATAAATGGGCTGCAGATGAGCCCAGTGGAAAACTACCCTAGCAGAAACTTGGGCGTCTCCTTAGATAAACTCCTGGTGGAAATGTGTTTGGGAGGGCGGCGTTTGCTCTTGCAGACCCTCCTGAGCCCCATGTCCCCGTGGTGCCGTGTCCCGATGTCCCCAGCCCGGGTGCATTTGCAGCAGGGTGGGTTTGGGTTTCCTCATCCTCGGGTAATTTTGCTCTGCTCCCTTTCCAGGCCGCCAGCAAGTACAACTCGCAGTACCACAAGCTGTTCAAGGACATCCCCACGGAGGAGAGCGTGCTGAAAGGTGGGCGGGGGGGGGGCGGCCAGGGGCTGGCGGGCTCTGGCGCCCGGCCTGACCCTGCTGTGCCTTGCAGTTTGCTCCTGTGCGCTCCAGAGGGACATCCTCATCCAGGGACGGCTTTACATCTCCCCCAACTGGCTCTGCTTCTACGCGAACCTTTTCGGGAAGGACATCAAGGTAACACCATGCCTGGGTGCAGGGTGCCCTGCGTGTCCCTCGCCCCGTCCCAAACAGCTCTCCCGGCAGCCTGCTTATCCCTTCCCACGCCCAAGTGCCCCCAGAATTGCCTTCAGAAGCCTCCGATGCAGCGGGGAGAGCTGCTTGCATCGAGCGCAGCTCTGCCGCTTCCGAGAACCTGCAGGATCCGCCTCGGGAAAACAAATATTGGTTTGGTGTAAAAATCCCCAGCGCAAAACCTCATAAAAGCCGCAACGGTGTCTGAAGGAAGATCAAAGGTTTCCAGAGGATTCGGGAGGAGATCTGAATCCCTCTTCACTTTTCTGCTTGGTTTACAGCCTGACGTTCCCCAGTTAACGGTGTGGCTGACGGGGATCTTTGGGAGAAATGATTTCCTTTAAAGCCGGGCTGAAGAACTGAATTATTTATATTGGCAGCTTTAAACTAATGTGTCTGATGGAAGCGAGGTGCTGCACTTCCAAAGCTAAGCCCGTTCCGATGAAGTTATTCTGCCACAGATCGCAGCCTGCCTTGTTTTTAACCTTGCTTGCAGGATCTCTTGCAACGAGCCTAAGGACTCGCTGTGTTTGTGTTGGGTGATGGTTTCCCCCCGTCCTCGCTGCTTTCTCCGAGCAGAAATCGACTTCAAGCTGAGCTTAACGCTGGGGGCTGCCACGACCTTTAACGAAGACAAACCCATCTTGGGGAAACGCTAAACGCCCTCGCCCTGTGTTTTCCCCTCCAGGTCGTCATCCCGGTGGTCTCCGTCCAGCTCATCAAAAAGCACAAGACGGCGCGGCTGCTGCCCAACGGCCTGGCCATCACCACCACCGCCAGCAGGAAGGTAACGGGCCCTCCCCGGGGGTCCCTGCGGCATTTATGGGGGGACGAAGGTCTCGCATCGCCGGCTGAAGCCGCGGGCTGTTTGGGGAGTGAGCGCGGCTCTTCGTGCTGGCGGCCGGCCAGGGCAAACACTGCAGCTCTGCTTTTGTTCCTGAATTTCACTTTGTTTCTGGCCGAAGCAAACCCCAAGCAAAACCCGGCCGAGCCTGGCAAATCCCTGCCAGGCTCGAGTAAAACCTTTAAACTTCTTAAACCCGAGGAGGGGATAGGGTTTGGGCCACAATACAGCCTAAGCTGGCGGAGAACTTGGTTAATGGGCTGAGTCTGAGCTGTGGTTGGGCTTTTAAAATGCGCTGCTTGTTTTCTGCCGAAATGTGCTGACGTAGTCCTGCTCAGTGCTCCGAGTCCTTGCCTGCCAAGGCTGCTGCTCGTGGCAACGTTACGCGGATGGCATTTTAGCAGGGGGTAGCACAGCGCAGGATTTGGGCGTTTAAATCCATCTGCCCTTTGCAGCCGTCCTGGCTGCGCCGTGCGTCGCGTGGGCTCTGCCTGTCGGACCGAGCCGCGGTCTGGGGGGTGCCTTTGGTCGCTCCCGACCCCGTTCTCCTCCACCACGTCCTGCTCAGAGCCCCTGGGGACAGCAGCCGAGCAAAACTGGCCCTGAAAAATCTGCTCTGTGTTTTAGCAGGCAGCAAAAATAGCAGCGGAAAAACTCAGCAGGGAGATAAATACCTGGGGGAGGGCAGGGGGGATGCTCCCGAGGGGGGAAGATTCAAGGGCAGGACAGTCCTGAAGATTCAAGGACGGGCAGACCTGTCCCTGCCGTTGTGGCACTGGTGCTCCAGCAAAGCCCTGGCAGCAGAAATTGTTCGGCCACGTCAGACCGCTTTTGGAGGAAGGATCGGACTCGGGGTGGTGGGAGGCGTCTCCCAGCGTCTCCTCTCTGTTTTGCAGTACATCTTTGTGTCGCTGATCTCCCGCGACAGCGTGTACGACGTGCTGCGGAGAGTCTGCACGCACCTGCAGGTACCCCGTGCCACGTCCCGCTGCCCCCGTTCCGTCTCAGTGTCACGGTGGCTGTGTCCCGCTTTGGGACGTGCTGGTGAGCACCGCGGGGCCGGAGCCGCTCTCAGCGTCCCAGCAGGACAGAGCCTGTCCCTGTCACGGGGGTGCCACGGAGGTGTCCTGGCCCCGTGAGCCTCCAGGGACCTGTTCTGGGTCACGGCTGAGTGGGGCAGAGCCCGCAGAGCTTCTCCTCTCGCTTTCCCAGGGTGTGTGGATGCAGTACGTTTAATCGGGTAGCAGTACTTGTTCCGCCAGTATGCGCATCGCTCACTTTTCCCCAGATCTTCTAAAATTTATGGGGGGTGGGAAAAGCTATAAAGTAAAATATTTTTTTTTAAAAAAATCTGAATTAAAAAGCCTGAGGTGGGGAAGAAATCCATCAGTCCTCGCGCTGGAGGTGAGGATTACCACGAATCTCCTTCTCCCTGCTCTCCCTGCCTCTGTGCTGCGTGGGAAGTGGTGCTGGAGCCGTTCCTGCCCGGATGGGTGTCCCCTGGGTGTGCGGGGACAGCGATTGGGGTGACTCAGCCCCGTCCCTGACCCCGTGGGACACAGCAGCTCTGCCCCCGAAACTCCTCGGTGGATATTTATCCAGTGGAAATACTGGTTTGCCATTAAGAAACATCTTACAGGTGGTGTGCTGCCAGCAGCTCGGTGCCATTTCCCAAATACGAGGTTTCTCAGGGTAACTTTTCACCTGGTGGATGAAAAGTTGTGAGAAACCTGGGTCAGAAACCCAGCTCTGTTCTCACGTCCCTTTTTTCCCCCCCCTTTGCTGGTTCATCCCCTCTGCCTGGCTGCGACCCTTTGCATTTCATTGTTTTTTTGGGTTTTGGGTGTGTGTGGTTTTTCTTTTTTCTTTTTTAATGGGAAGCAACTCCATCAGATGCTTCTAAGTTATAAAGCAGCTCATCTTCGTAGACTTGCTTGAAACACTGAACCAGTCGAAAAGCTCAGAATCTCATTTTGTAACTCCAGCTGGAGCAGGGAGAGGGGCGGCAGGCGGGGAGAGGAGGAAGGTGGGTCGTAACGCCCGTCTTGGTCTCCCTCCAGGTTTCGAGTAAGAAGAGCTTGAGCTTGAAGGAGTTCACGGAGGAGCCTGATGCCGTGTCCCTGGTAAGGCTTGGGGCTCACCCACGGCTCCGGCAGAGCCCAGGGCACTGCAGGAACAATCTGTCGTGATGGGGCACAAACAGCTTTAAAAAAAAAAAGAGTCGAGAAGGATTTGGGAAGCCTGCAGCAGAACGCCAGCCACCGGCACAGCCAGCTGCTCCCTGGGGTTTGTTTGTAGCCACACGATTCTGACTGGCGTGCAGAATGCTTCTCAGCTCCACTGCGACCTCTGAATCTGATGCAGCTCCCAGCTGCGAACACCGATAATACTTTGGGAATGCGATCGGATTACCCCAAAAAAAGAAAGTGGTTTTATTTTCTGTTCTGGCTGGTCCTCGGGGAGCCGCTGGCTGGAAGTGCCCGGTGGCTGTGGCAGCGTTGTGCTGGCCCCGTGTGGCTTTGGGAGCCCGGTAACACTGCTGTGAGCACCGAGCCATCGCGGGGCTGGGCTGCGGTGGGGCTGCTGGCCCGGACCGTCGGCGTTGTACCCACGCGTGCTGGACCAGGAGGTGACAAGTGGGGTGGGTGTCTGCTGTGTCTTGGTGGCCCTGCTGTGTCCAAAAGCAAGGGCTGTGCTGGTCCCTGGCCCAGCAGGAGGCAGGCAAGGGGCTGCGACCTGAGATGAGGACAACGTGAGCTCCGAGCCAGGCGGTAGGTGACGGGGACGAGGTGTTGGATGCCCTCCCCGGCGTCTCTTGGCACCGACTGCGGTTTTGGCTGGGAGTGGGTTTTCCGCTGAGCCTGGGATAAGCTGTGCGGCGTCTGTGTAATTTTTCTGTCAAAACATTTAGAAAAGCAAGCGCGTTTCTGCGGCGCGCAGCTCGAGAGGAGCTGTGGGCGCGCGGCGAGGTCTGGCAGGTGTGTGGTGGGCGAGAGCTCGGCTGGCAGCTTGGAGAGCATCGCGAAGGTCCTCGGCTGCACTGGGAACGGCCCTCAGGTGTTCTAAATGCAAGTCTAAAGATGAGGGTGGTGCCGTGTCCTCTGCTGGACATGCTCAGGAGGCTGCTGTGGTGCCAGCAGCTCCCCAGTAAACGTGGTGGAGATGTCCCCAGACTTTCCCTAGCCGAAGCTGGGGAGTTCATCGCTCCTTGGCGAGGCCACGGGTACGCAGCTGGGAGCTGCATGGGGCATCCCAGAGGTTGAAGGCGCTTTTCCAGGCGTGACTTGGGGCTGGCAGCAATCTCCTGGTGCTTCCAAGGGACCCTTGTCCCTGTGGAGGACATCACGGAGGATGTCACCATGGTGCATTGGACGTGGTTGTGCTCAGTGGAGCTGTGTGAGGGTTCGGGTGTGAATCCTTGGCACCGCCGGTTCCTCCCCGCAGGAGGTGATCGTCCCCGAGGGCAAGTGGAGGAAGGTGTCTCCTGCGTCGCTCTCCCTGTCCCTGCCGGACGCTGACTACCAGTGCATCCACCGGGCCTCCGTCAGCAGCCTCAGCGCCAAGGAGAGCTTCACCTCCGAGGAGCCCCTGGCCTCAGGTGAGGGCTGCGCCCGGCCGGGGACGCGGCGTGGGAGGAGGCGCAGAAACCGACTCTCGGCTTGCGTTGCAGAAAGTGCAATAAACACAGAGGAGGAGCTGGAGGTGGAGCAGAGCTGCGTGGCGGAGCTGAGACCCTCCGACTACCAGCTCCTGAAGATCTTCATCGTGCTGTAAGCGTGCCGCAGGCGGCTGCGGTCTGGGGAGGGTGGGGCACGCAGGGTGTGCTTGAGCACTGGTGCTTGTTCCTCCTCTCCCAGGATCTGCCTCCTGGTCGTGTCCTCCTCCTACCTGGCGTTCCGCATCTTCCGCCTGGAGCAGCAGCTCTGCTCCCTGAACCGGGACTACCTCTCCCGCGGGCACAGGAGGTGAGGACCCTCGGGGCAGCGCGAGCGCCGCAGACAGGGATGTTTTTGGGAGGCGGGTTGTGCTCACCCCGTCTCACCCCCCTCTCTGCCCGCAGGTGACCGTCACCCCCAGCACGGGACGAGGACCAGACGGTAGCACTTTGTGTACGGGGCCGGCATGGCTGTGGCGTCCCTCCAGGGGGGACCGGTGCCGTCTTCCAGCCGAACCCCGCGACTCGCACGCGGCCCGGCTTCCCCTCAGCCGGTAAAACGGGACCAAACTCCTCTCCTCCTGCCTCCTGCTCCCCGCAGGACTGCCCGGCCGGCTTGCGGCCGTGGGTGCCAACTCCCCCTACCACTACGAACCCCTTTCCTCCCTGGGACGCCGACGTGCCCTAGCACCGGATGATGGCTCGGGGAGGGAAGCGAGCCCCCCCCTTAAGACTTGCTGCTAAAATGGTCACTGTTTTTTACTCCAGACGTGGGTTTTCTTGTTGAAAGATGACCTGAGGCTCACTGGGAGCCCTGTAAACACGTGGATGAGCTGCGTCTGCCCTGGGTGAAGCTCTGGGGCAGGTGCAGCTGCACCGGCCTGTTTGTCCCTCTCTGCGAGCCCCTCCTGCAGCCCAGACCCCGCGGGGATGGGGGCACAACCTGGGCTCCCCCCAGCCCCTTCCGTCCTGGAGTAAAGGGGCCTCAGCGCGTGCGGCCCCGCGCAAAGCACTTTAGGGTCCTCCACAACAGGCGTCCTCTGCAGGGACCATGCCTGGGAATGGTGCTGGACCAAGGGCTCGTTAGCCCCGCTCGCCTCGTTAAGATGTCCCACAAGGCCTGGCTGTCACGGGTGAGCAGCCGGGATGGCGACATGCCCCCTGCGTGTGTTAACCCTCGTCACTGCGCGGAGCGAGCAGGATTTGTCTGAACCCTTCCCTTGTGCGGCGTGTCGGGAAGGCAGGGGATACCTGTGCGATTTCTTTGTGTTATTTTTCTGTTTTTCCTGTTTTTTTTGGGAACTAAAAGTGCTGATGGGGCCAAATCCCTGAGCCCTGGGGAAAGAGCTCGCTGCCCGGCTCAAGGCTGTGAAAGTATTTTAAATGAAATAAAACCACGATTTTCTAGCACTGCCGTGAGCATCCTGGTGTCAATGCCGGGGTTGGGGAAGGGCTGCGAGCCCCGGAGCGGGGTGCTTGGTGCTTGTGGCTGTCCCAGGAGCTTCGGCTCACTGCTGACCGTGTCCCTTCTGTGCAAGGAGGGCGAGGACAGGGCTTACAGTGAGGTGTTGGGAGAAGGTCCTGGTTATTGTCCTCATGCCACGGCTCGGGACCGGTGGCATCCCTTTGGGCCAGCCCTGGCAGACCTCTCTTCAGCCCCAAACACCACCACGAAGGAGAGGCCAGGAGGTACACGGAGCGGTCTGCCACCGTTCGGGGGGCACCGGGGTGTCCGTGGGGCGCTCTGTGTCGTTTCTCCAGCGCCAGGTAAGTGCCACGAAGGGTCCGCAGGGATCTCCGGGCAGGGTCCCCGGGGTTGGTCTCTAAATGACAGGGCCAGGGACAGCTTTTGGGAAACACAGAGCTTGGGGAGCAGGCGGTGAGGTGCTAGGGAGGGATTTTTCACTAGGTGGCAGCAAAGACTACGGGACCCCAGCTACAGCGGGTGGCAGGGGCACCTCGGGGCCTGCTGCTGGGGTACTGAGCTGCTGGGGCTCGGGGGGACGGGCTCGAGCTGCCTCCTCCTCCTCTTCCTCCTCCTCATTGAGCACCCACAGCAGAAACCCCCCTCCCAGCCTGGCCCTACAGTACCCAGTGCTGCCCTTGACCCTCAGGGCATGTTTTGGGGGCACAGTGAGAATGGGATGAGGCCGGGTGCCACCTCATCACCTCGGTTTTGGGGGACATTTCAGCACCCTGGGGTGCTCCTCATCCCTCGCCAGCACAGGAAAGGCACCGTGATGCTTCCTTCAGGGCAGTTCTGCTCGTTTGGCTGGCACAGCTCCCTCAATGGCTATTTGCGCAGTGCCAAGCTCTTTTTATTTTCTTATATTTGCACAGTTCTGGGTGGTGTGCCCAGCAGGGAGTGTGTTTGGCGGCTGATCTGAAAGCAGGGATGTTGCAAAAAGGTTTTGGCTTGGTCATGGCAGCGGGCAGGCAGAAGCGAAGGGCGGTTTGGGTAAATGCAGGACCTGGCTCGTTTGGGCTAGCACCGCGGGGACCGGATAAAACCTCACATGGGAAGGGAGGCTTCTGGAGCAGGTTTCCATGCTGACCTGTTTGTATTCCAAGAAGGGCATCCCGCAGCAAACGCAAAGCAGGAGATAGTCAACTATCTCCCCCTGCTTCTCCCTCAAAAACCACTTTTTTGGGTTTTGTTTCCCAGCCATGAAGGTGAGCGCAGCGGCGCGGTGCCCGGCTGGAGCCACGGGGCGCTGCCACCACGCCGCACCTGCCCCATGGGCGTACACAAGCACTCACGGGGTGATCAGGTGAGGCATGTGTGAGCACTGCACACACATCTCTCTGGAGGCTGTGTAGGAATTTCCTCTGTCCCAGCACTGGGAATTTGCCCCTCCTGGCTTCCCCTGCTCTCCTGTATATGTTTGCAGAGAAGGTTTGGAGTTTTTCTCATTTTTGGGGACCCTGGTGTGATTTGGGAGCTCCTTTCTGCTGGAAGCTGGTTGCTTTCTTTTCTGGAGGGTGTTTGTCTGCTCCTGTTTGTTCTCCTGAGCGCGGTAACGCCTGGCTGAGCCTATTTACTTTTCTTTGTGTAAAGAAACACCACGTAAAAGCCCAGGGTGCACCAACCGTCTCCGGCACCCTCCAGGCGTGGGGCAGAGGCTCGGGCGGGTGGATGTCCATCGTGAGCGATTGAATCAGACCACACAGGGTCCACGAGGTGCTGGTGGAGTTTCTCACCAGCTCCACAAATCCCTACCGTTTTACCAGCCCCAGGAGCAGTGCCTGCACGGAGGAGGACTCCGCCATCGAGTCACAGCCACCGCAGGCGCGATGCCACGGTGCTGCGGGACAGCCGGAGCCACCGCGCTGCTCGGTGCTGGCTGTAAGTACTCTCAAAAGAAGGGACAACAAGCGGAGGGCTTAAATTAAATTTTATTCATGGTTCCCCCAGGAAGAAGGGGGACCCAGGAGGCGTTTTCTTCCTTCACTCCCTCCTCTTGCTTGGGCAGGGAGGTAGATGAGGGAGTTAACGTTGTCACAGCACAGACAGAAGTATTTGTTTGCATTCGGTGAGCAGCTCGTCTGCAGTCTCTGAGCGGTGATTGTCTGCACTCAGCGCTGCGGGGCAGGCGGTGGGGCGTGGAGGTGTCACACCTGGGTAATGGCACGCTCAGCCTTGGTGGCAGTGGTGTAGCTTCATCTCAGCCACACGGGTCCCATGCTCAAAAAGAAATCCCCTCGGCAAGCAACTTGGTTCCCTTTTGGGCAACTTTCGTGGTTTTGGATTTGTCTGAGTGATGGAGGTGCTTTTCCAGGGAGGGCTGGTGCTGGGAGGAGAGCCCCGTGCTGCTGGCTGCTTGCTGTCAGTATCAACTCAGAGCCTCGTTTCACCCCACTGCTGTCTGCGATGGTTTGCTTAGGTTCTGGAGGAGCCTGCGAGGCTGTGTCTACTTACCTTTTTCTTAAAAACAAGGGAAATTGATGTTTCCGCCTCATCCTACAGTTGGCCGTACTCTGTGCTGGAACCAGCACTTGTGGGGCTGGGCTGCGGATGAGCCGGGTGAGGAGTTGCAGGTTGAAAACAATCCCTCACTATTCCGCGGGTTATTTTTATCCTGGATTTCCCTGATCCAGTTGGCACCAGGGGTGTGGTTGCTCTGCCAGACACCACCCGAACAACTGGCTCCTCGTTTCTCAAGAGGTTATAGATTATTCCTTATCCTGCAACACCATCTTGTTTGCTTTCCCACTGCCAGTCCTGTCTCTTACTAATAGGATCTGCTCTTAGATCCCATTTGGAGTCCAGCACTGGAGAAGTGTGTTTCGTGTAGGCCGACCGTGAGAGAAGTACATTAAGGACTGAATCTTGAGCTTCAAGGAGACCGCACTTATCTTTGGCTTTTATACCTCAAATTCTGCCCCTTTGTTCTCCCTGGTATGTTTTTTTTTTGTCTGGAGTAATGCAAGAACTGGTTTTGTGCTGGAGAAAACCCAGCAAATGATAACAAGAGTTAGGGAGCACTGCAGAGCCCTCCCCGCCAAACGGAGATGACCTAAAATTCTAATGAGAAAAGAAACTTCAAAGCCTGAGTGTCACTTTCCATCTCAATTAAGTTTCCTTTTCTAGGATTTGTTTTCTCAGCTTCCTATTAATCTTCCAGCAGCTCAGTCAGGCTTTAATTTGTAATCAGAGCAGGCGGGGGTGGGGAAGGGGGAGAAAAAACAAAAAAGGCAACCTTCAGGTGGCCTAAGAGCACCTACCTGAAGAACACTTTTTTTTTTTTTTCCTGCCCCAATCTTTAATTAATCACAGCATTCTCTTGTGAGTCTCACTACTTGACACAATCATCTCAGCGTCAGGCATTCTGCAGCCTTGCTGCTAAATCCTAGGCTTCTCAAACACACTGAGCTGTAGGCACCAATTAGCGAAGTCCATAACAAAGTGTTTTGGGCTTGGTTTTAAAGGGGATTGCTAAACCTGGCCAGAAGAGCAATGCCCACAGCTAATTAAAGCCATCTAACGAGGGCGTGTTGCCTGCTGGGCAGAGGTGGAGAACTATCTTTAGCACCTCACTTTGCCACAGCAATTAGTGAAAAATAAATAAATAAATAAATCAGGAGGATTCCTTTGAAAGCAAAGGGGCTTTACTGGTGGGAAGTTCAAAGGCCAGCGATTTCCAGAGGAGACTAAGGCTTTGGGAGGAGGGCACTGCGGGTTGTGGCAGTGCTGGAGGGGTTACATTCTTCTTTGGGGAAAATCCTGCACGTGGGCACCTCCCTCAGGCACTGGGGGCGGTGACTGCGGACAGGAGAGGCGGTGGTGGGGACGAGCATCACTTCTGGGCGAGCTTGGTGATGAGGGCTTTCCAGTCTGCTCTCTTCTGCGTGATGTAGGAGGGGGTAAGGAGCTGCAGCAAAGGCTCCTGGTGGCCCCTGAAGTATCCCTGGCACAGAGCCTCAGCGTTACAGATCACGTACATCCCACAGTCATAGCTGTTCTGCTGGGCCGGCGCCTTCTCCTCCATGAAGGTCGCTTTGCCCCCTTTTTTGCCCAAAAAGGCTTCCAGCTTCCCCGCCACTTGCTTGGCGTGGACAGAGTTGCACTTACTGTGGGAATCATAGTGGGCGAAGCACTTTTTGTCCCTGAAGTAAACCAGTAGGCTCCAGTGCGTGCCCCCAGCAGCCTGGTTGGAGTTGTCGTTGATGGGCAAGAACACCAGCTTCTTGTGGAGAAGGTCTAGCGGTTGGAGGAATATGGCTATTTCTTCCTGGCTAAGGGCACATTTGATGAACTGAGCCACTTCGGGGCTGATAAAGCAAACCTGATCGCTAAATTCTTGGAACTGGTCGCTGGCAAAGTACTCAAAGGCAAAGCCAATGATGTGATCATTAAGCCAGTTCGGGGGCTCCAGCAAGGCAAGGTCTGACTGCCGCAGCAAGCTGTCCATGTAGCTGAGAACAACAGGGTCCATCCTGCGCGGGTAGGGGCCGCTGCGCTCCAGGAAACTTCAGAAGCTGCAACACAGAAAGGGTAGAAGAGAAATTAGGCAATTAGACCACACCTTTGACAAGACATGGAGCCACAGCTATCTCGTGTTCCTTCTCAGCTAGCAGGAGACCAAGTCTCCCAGGCTGAAGGAGCAGCACTGGCACCACCTGCCAAAGGGCAAGGCTGAGGATGGGCTCCTCATCTGCAGCGTGCGACAGGCTGAGCTGGCCCCTCGTGCTGCCCTAGGAACAGCGTGTCTCTGAGGAGATAAAAGTCTCATGGTTACAATCTTCATTTGTGCTGTGGGTGATTTCAAAGCAGTTCCTGCTCAGAAACTGCCGGCATTCCTTCAGCTCCGTGCTTTGCACAGAAAAAACACGTAAATCTTCACCTAGGAGAAATCAGTGTTGCAGTGTTTTACCTGCGTGGTGACAACCACTGTAATGCTTTGCACCACTGGTATTCATTAGAAAAAGTCTTTCCAAGCCTGTCTGATGGCATACATCCCCTTCACCCGGCAGACAGTGCCGCAGCTCCGTGTCAGACGCGTGACCTGTTCCAGGAAAACCTGCTGGTCCGCCAGCACAGGAGGCACGGCAGCGGTGAGTAAAGAGAAGCCAAGCACAACAAGATCACAAACAAACCAGCTCCCTACCGTGGGAATTTTTAGGACAATTCTCTAGATACTTGCTAGAGATTTCAGCAGTTCTTGTACTAGCGAAGCTGTCAAGTCCACCAAGTATCTCTGTCTTTCAGCTTGGGTTTTAACTCGCCAAAATTTTGCTCATAAAAGACATGTTACAGTGATCATTGTAAGCTTCCCGAATTTGGGTTCAGAAAGGTGTCTTGCAGCAGGTGTATTATCATGGCTATGAAGGTGATCTTGAGAAGGGAAGAGCATCAGTATTCTTCAGACCATCCCATCTCTGGTAGCAGAGAAACCCAGTGAAGGGCACAGCAACCGGCCACATGGATCAGATGCCTCAAGCTCTCCCAGCTCCAAACTGTTTTGAAATTCAGCACGGACACAGGTTGAGTCACTTCGTCTTGGTTTTGAAGCCCTTTTGCTTTTCTTTGCTGTTGGCCATTGCAGGTGAATGCGGCCACCTGGCTGCTCACCACCCTCCCATATCAGTCTGGGCGTGCTGAGCGCTCCATGTCCCTCCAAACAGAAGCGGCTCCACACCCTGACCTGCTCTGTTCGATCTCCTCCTTGTTTGTCCAGGCTACGCTCTCCCGTCTTAATCTGTGCCTGCTTACCACAAACAGTGGCCACTTATCCCTAGGAGCCATCTGGAAATGTGAGCAGATGCTATCACCTTGCTCTCCCCACCCATGTTTGAGGACATCTTCAGGGGACTCGGCTGGGTTTGCCAGGCAAGACACCTACCTCTCCTCTGCTTTGTGCACCTACTAATTCTGTTCTTTCCTGTTTCCTACCACTCAGCCCAGCGACAGGGCCACCTCTAGCTTACATACAGCTCCTTCTCAGAAGCTGCTGCCTTCCTGGCTGGGAGGATTAAAGCGTTTTCAGAGGGAGGTTGGGCAGCACGCTAGGAGGTGCTGCTCAGCAGGCAATGGTGAACCCTCTGGGACCAGATGGGGGTTTAGCCATTGGATCTTCCGAACAGAAACGGCTGCTATCGCCCCCCTGCAGCAGCCCTATTTTTCTTCCACTCCCCCATCTTCTTCCTGGGCAGCTCCATCAGCCCCAAGGCTTCTCTTTGGCCGTCTGGGAGCAAAGCAGCTCGGGACAGCAGCAGTGCTGTTGCCTCACCCTTTCCTCGTCTGTGCCAAATGCGGCACGAAAACATCTGGGGGTTTCTCGAAGCACTGTGTGCAAACTAATAACGATAAGATTGCTTCGGTATGATTCACTGTAAAGAAGACACTAATTATCCGTTATGATAGGGGAAAGAAATCACGTGTTGTTGTTTACACCTCAGGAAGGTGATTTGTGCTTCTCACTGCACCGTGAATCATGAAAAAACCCCTTCCTGTCCAGGTATGCATAAACTCAGAGATTTATGTCTAATAAATCTTGGCAGGGCTGCAGCGCACGTGACTCGCAAGTAACAGAACGGCTGAAACATGCTGCATGTGTCATACGTCGGAAGGAAGGGCCGAGGTAGAATGTCTTGAAGAGCTAATAACTATTTGTGTATCACCCATTGATCCAGCACATGCCAAGCTGCAGGAGTCACTGAAAAGGAAGGGGAGCAGTCATTGTTATTTACCCTGAGCCAAGCACAATGGTATTTGGACACGCTTCCTATGTTAACAAACTCAAACCATTTCCAAGTTTATGGAGCAAAGCCTTTGCAACAGCCTGTGGTATAAAAACAACACAAGAAAAATCCAAACCAAGTCCCAGAAACACAGTACCGTGCCTAGTTATAACCCTGTTTCTCGCACTGTACATCACGCAAGCCTAAAGTGACCGGTTTAAGGGGGTCAGAGGGTCACTGCTCACATAACTTTACACGTACCCATACAGAGCCCCAAATTCTCATTTACCACATTTTTTTTCTGCGTCATCATCTCCCAGAGATGTACAAAATACACCCAGTAGCTTTCCAGGCAAGTCAAAATGAGATTACAGGCAATGGACAGATGCGGGCATCCTGTGTTCTGTTAATTTTCCACTCTGCAGCAACACAGCCTTATTTATTTTTTTGTCAAGGATAAAAAGAGAGATTTGGCCTCCTCCTACAGTCAGGAAGGGAGAATGGTTATAGCCAAGTGCCTTACCACCATGAGCTACTACTTGTAACTTCACCGCCATCTGGCATTTACGAAGCTGCTCGTGAGTTGTGCCCGGTGCCTCACAGGAAAACCCTCTGCAGCCCTGTGCACCCTTTGGAGCTGCTTGAGGCCAGCAGCAAGGACTGAAAGCACTGCATCACAGAAGGCACCTGCTGTTGGAGAGCTCCCACTGATGCTAGAGGCAAACTCACAGAGGAGCCGGGACATGGATCCCAATGCGTCCACTGTTAAGGAGCTTTGGGCTCCAAGCGGCTCTGCTTGAACCCAGCCAGGATTTGCCTCCTTGAAGTCTTCAGCACGCTTTATTCAAGGGTTTCCATGAAAATAGGAATAAACACTGATGCAGGCCTGGAATGCTTGTTCTGGGTTACAAGCAGGAGTCTGGCTCCTTTGCTTTATTTGCATGTCAGTAGCTGGGATTTGTGAAAGCCGTCATCCCCTGCTCCTCGGAGCCATGTTGACTTACCTGATTTTGACAGGAGCAGCGGGGAGAGGGATAAAGGATTGCTCCAACCACAACCCAGCCCCACGAACAAGCCCACCCACGCAAGGAGACCCCCGCGGGGCCACCGACCCGACAAGGCCGCGCTCTTACACAGGTCCCGTAGGCGGCCGCCGTCCTCGCATCTCCGGGTCGCCGCAGCGGGACGAGGGGGCCGCGGCTGCCGGCCCCAGCTGGGGCTCCGTGACCGGCTGGGGCTCCTGATGCGAGGCAGAGCCTGGGTTTCGAAGCAGCTGACAGAAGAAGGCGCAGAATTATTGTTGCGGGGCGTTCCGGGCACCGCCTCACGCTGCCTGCGGCCGGGTTCTGAGGGCTGAGGAGGGCCCGGGGGGGCTGGGAGCCGCGGGGCCGCCCCTCCCGCTCCTCCCTCAGCCTCCTCGGCTGGCAAACCCCTCGCGGCGCAACGCGGGCACCCCGCTGACCCGTCCACATAGGCCCCGCCCCCCCCCCACCCCCTTTTTCCTCGCGTTTCGCCCCAAAACCGCGGGGCCGCTCCCTCACCTGCCGCCTCGGCGCCGGCCGGTTGCCGGGCGCTGCCGTAAAGCGAGCGGGCGGCACGTCGTAAAGCGGCCAGGGCCGGAGTGGGCGGGGCTGGGCTGCAAGGTAGTGGGCGGGGCTTTACGCGGGGTGGGCGTGTCCCTCCCCAGCGCCTCCCCCCTCCCCTCCCGTCCCCACCCGGCGGCGCGCGGGCAGGCGGGCGGGCAGCGCGCGAGCCGCCCCCCCCCC